>NC_090814.1:16164409-16467440 GCF_000390325.3 Nicotiana tomentosiformis | reverse complement strand
AGAGAGATAGGCCCAGATTTACATTTAGGAGATTGTTCAGTTGTATGGTATGCCTGTTACCATCATATCGGATAGAGGCCCTTAGTTTACTTTGCATTTTTGGAGGGCAGTATAAAGTGAGTTGGGGACTCAGGTAGAGCTCATCATAGTCTTTCATTCGCAGACCAATGGACAGTTAGAGTGAACGGTTTAGATCTTAGAGGATATTCTCAGAGCATGTGTGATTGACTTCGGAGGGCAGTGGGATCGATTCTTACTTTTGGCTAAATTTTCTTATAAAAATAGTTATCAATCCAGCATTGAGATGGCTCCATTTGAGGCTTTGTATGGTTAGCGATGTCGTTCGCCCATCGGATGGTTTGAGCCCAGCGAGGCTGGGTTATATGGTACTGATTTAGTGAATGATGCCTTGGAGAAGCTGAACTTGATTCAGGAGAAACTTTGCACAGCACAGTCCAGACAAAAGAGTTACGCGGATCAGAAAGCGCATGATTTATCATATATGGTGGGCGAGAAGGTTATCTTGAAATTCTCTCCAATGAAGGGAATCATGAGGTTCGGGAATAAGGGCAAGTTGAGCCCAAGATTTATAAGTCTATTTGAGGTGTTGAGGCGAGTTGGCGAGGTTTCTTATGAGCTTGCTTTGCCTCCAAGTATATCGGGAGTTCATCCATTTTTCCATGTGTCTATGCTCCGGATGTATCATGCTGACAGGTCACATGTGTTAGATTATAGCACGGTTCAGCTAGATGAGAGCCTGGGTTATGAGGAGGAGCCAGTTGCCAATGTTGACAGGCAAGTTCGCCAGTTGATGTCCAAGAATATTTATGCGGTAAAGGTTCAATGGAAGGGTCAACCAGTCGAGAAGGCGACTTGGGAGACCGAGGAGGACATGCGGAGCAGATATCCATACTTATTCGGCACTCCGGGTAAGATTTTAGACTCGTTCGAGGACGAACGTTTGTTTAAGAGGTGGAGAATATAACGACCCAGCCAGTCATTTTACTTTCTAGATCTTTGGTCCCCTAATTAAGACTCTTCATATATGCTTTTACTATTTTATGGCTTGCGGGGATGGTTAGTTCGGGTTTGGAAGGGTTCGGGTTGAAATCGGAATACTTGGTCCTTAATATTGGCTTAAAATGGTTAAGTTTGACTTGAGTCGACATTTTGAGTAAACAACCTTAGAACCGAAATTTGACGGTCCCAATAGGTTCGTATGATCATTTTTGACTTGGGCTAATGTTCGGATTGGATTTCGGACGACCCGGGATCATTTCAGCGCTTAATATTGAAAGTTGGGGCATTGAAGATTTTCAAGTTCTTTAAATTTGGGTTGAAGTATACTTTAGTGTTATCGAGGTCCATATCAGCACCGCTTCATATTTGTGAAATTCTTGGTCGCATTTGCGACCCTATCAGAGGCCAGCCTTCGCATTTGTGATGGTTTTGTCACATTTGCGAACAAGATGTCGCAAATGCGACATCTGTGACTGGTGTAGAAGCTTTTTATTACGGGACTTAGCTTTATTTCCCTCATTTCCTACTTTGTCTTAGGCGATTTTGAGAGCATTTTGTGGAGGGACTCCATCAATATCAAGAGGTATGTGATCCCTATAATTCTTTAGCTAAATACGCGAATAATGGGTATATTTAACATGGGAAAATGGTGAAATTAATGGGATTTTGAGGAAAACCTAGAATTTTGGTAAAAATGGGATTTAACCACGAAAATGATTATGGAATGAGGTAAAAATTATATATTTTAGTTCGTGAGGATATGGGTAAAATTTATCTTCAAATATTTCCAGAATTTGGGCACATGGGCCCGAGGGTGAATTTTAGGAATATTTCAATTTTAGTTGGGTAATTTCTCTAATATTATGAGCTTATGAGTGTATATTAATTAATGTATATAATATTTCGCTAGTTTCGGGTTGTTTGGCACCAAGTTGATCCTTTAGAGCGGATTTAGTGACCATAAGTGAGCTTGAGAACGAGGTAAGTCTCTTGCCTAACCTTTTAAGAGGGAACTCATCCCCTTAAGTCTATCTTGTTGTGTACTACTTGTGTGGGGAGCTACGTATGCACTAGGTGACGAGAGTTCATGCGTAGCTATATTTCATGAAATGTCTGGGTAGTATTAGATCCACATCATGCTTTAATTGTTCTGTTATGTTTGTTATGCATATTAATTGTCTTAAATAGAGCTGAGAGTAAGGATTTTAAAGTTGAAAATTTCCAATTTAGATTTCTTATTTTTGGGAAGAACTGAGAAATACATAATAACTCTGAGAAATTCATGTCGACTCGTGTCGCAAGTACTTCCGTGAGCGAGGTAAACTTCTCTACTCTCATGGGAGCGGGTTGTTCCCCTTGGTAGTATAATAGATGCATCTATGATTTATGTCGTTTAACCCTCGGCAGTGCACATAGTATTTTTGATCGGGTCATATGACCTCGACATAAATCATGCATGATAATACTCGAAGCCCGATTACACTCGATATTAAGTTATGGCTTGAGAGGTTATAATTTATTTAATGACCGAAATTGTTTTGGAACTCGTATGTGTTAGATGGAGATTTTGGAATTTACTATCAGTTAAAGGATCATTTATTCGTTGCTTGCCAAGCCTAGCTGCTAGAGCTGTTGGAGAACTTTCAAGGCAATATTGTGTTGATGATGGTGGTTCATGCCACTTAGGTTTCAAGAATGAATGGTTGGAACATCGGCAATCATTTCCTGGAGATGGTAATGGTAATTTTTCTATTGGCAGGTGGAATTAGATCATGATATTGAAGGATGCTACCGTTGCTGCTCAAGTAGTGGCTGAGTTTACAGAACATGCAAGCCTAGCTGCCAGAGCTGTTGTAGAACTTTCAAAGCAATATTGTGTTGATGATGGTGGTTCATGCCACTTAGGTTTCAAGGATAAAAGGTTGGAACATGGGCAATCATTTCCTGGAGATGGTAAATTATCTATTGGCAGGCACAATTGAAACTTGAAATTTAAGGAAGCTACCTCTGCTGCTCAAGCAACGGTAGACTTTGCAGTACATGCAGGCCTAGATGTAAGAGCTGTTGTAGAACTTTCAAGGAAATATTGTGTTGATAATGGTGGTTCATGCCACTTAGGTTTCAAGAATGAATGGTTAGAACATGGGCAATCATTTCCTGGAGATGGTAATGGTAATTTTTCTATTGGCAGGCAGAATTAGAACATGAAATTGAAGGATGCTACCGATGCTGCTCAAGCAGTGGCTGAGTTTGCAGAACATGCAAGCCTAGCTGCAAGAGCTGTTGTAGAACTTTCAAGACAATATTGTGTTGATTATGGTGGTTCATGCCACTTAGGTTTCAAGGATGAAAGGTTGGAACATGGGCAATCATTTCCTGGAGATGGTAATGGTAATTTTTCTGTTAGCAGGTAGAATTGGAACATGAAATTTAAGGATGCTACCTCTGCTACTCAAGCAGCGACTGAGTTTGCAGAACATGCAAGCCTAGCTGCCAGAGTTATTGTAGAACTTTCAAGGCAATATTATGTTGATGATGGTGGTTCATGACACTTAGGTTTCAAGTATAAAAGGTTGGAACATGGGTAATCATTTCCTGGAGATGGTAAATTTTCTATTGGCTGGCAGAATTGAACATGAACTTGAAATATACTACCTCTGCCTCTCAAGCAGCGGGTGACTTTGTAGAACATAAAACCCTAGTTGCCAGAGTTGTTGTAGAACTTTCAAGGCAATATTGTGTTGATGATGGTGGTTCATGCCACTTAGTTTTCAAGGATGAAAGGTTGGAACATGGGCAATCATTTCCTGGAGATGGTAATGGTAATTTGTCTGTTGGCAGGTAGAATTGGAACATGAAATTTAAGGATGCTACCTCTTCTGCTCAAGCAGCGGCGGAGTTTGCAGAACATGGAAGCCTAGCTGCCAGAGCGGTTGGAGAACCTTCAAGGCAATATTGTGTTGATGATGGTGGTTCATGCCACTTAGGTTTCAAGAATAAATGGTTGGAACATAGGCAATTATTTCCTGGAGATTGTAATGGTAATATTTATGTTGGTAAGCAGAATTGGAACATGAAATTAAAGGATACTACCGTTGCTGCTCAAGTAGCGGCTGAGTTTACAGAACATGCAAGCCTAGCTGCCAGAGCTGTTGTAGAACTTTCAAGGCAATATTGTGTTGATGATGGTGGTTCATGCCACTTAGGTTTCAAGGATAAAAGGTTGGAACATGGGCAATTTTTAATATTCACGTATTCTATGCCTATTTAGAATTTTTGTATTTTATTACTAGCCCATAGTAAGTGTCGATGTCGACCCCCCATCACTACTCCTTTGAGGTTAGACTGGATACTTACTGGGTACATATTGTTTATGTACTCACGGTACATTTTTGCATTCATCGTGCAGGATCTGAGGCAGGTGCATCTGGCATTCATCCTGGCGCGCACCCCCATTACACTGAGGCTTAGTGTTGAGCTACTCTCTGAGGCCGTTCTGCAACACCCACAGTCTCTCTTTTATATTTACTTTCTGTCTACTCTATTTCAGACAATAGCTTAGTGTTTTGTATATTCTACTAGTTGCTCATACACTTGTGACACCATGTCTTGGAAACATGCTAGTAGACTTTATGGCTTTTGAGCATTTGTTTTACTCCATTTGCTCTTTCATTAGTTTTCGCTTTACTTTATTAAGTTTTTCACTTCTCACTTATTTAATAAATAAAAAATCAATTACTTTGAAATTATTAAAAATAATAAATACACGACTAATTCACCGTTGGCTAGCGGCGACATTGGGTGTCATCACGGCCTAAAAGAGAAATTGGGCCGTGACAACAACGTTCTCAAATATCAGATATCTCCTCAAATGGTATACATAATGGTCATCATCAGATCAACGGTCACATCTCAAGTCAGGAAAAATCATGAGTACGCAGACTCTTTATCAAGTATTTCACACGATTCTGTCGAGGCGAGCGGCCCAATCCCATAAGAGTAAAGGCACAAATTCATGTCAAGGTGTATGGCCCAATCCCATAATAGTATTGTTGAAGCATTCAGCCAGATCCCATAATCGTGTACACTGCCGATGTTCGACCGGCACGAACCATAGATGCATCTCATAATACTGCCGAGGTGAATGGCCCAATCCCATAAAAATATTGTTGAGGAGATAAGCCTGATCCTATTGGAATAGTGAATATTTGACGGGTCACTGGCCCCACTCACGAATATATGTGTGAGTTGTGAAATTCAAGAAAACTTTCGAACAAATACATACAACACGGGAGAAATATATAATAATAATAATAATAATAAGTGAAATATCTAATGCTAATCAATTAGCTCTCCATACATCACGAATCATAAGTCTGATACTTTACGCAAGTCTAGTCTCGGGCAAAATGTATATTAAAGCAATTAAATATGCAAGAATAACTCAAATATTATAACTAAAGCATGGCGTGAGTCTAAGTCTATCCGAACTAAATAATGTCCAAATTTTTATTAAATTGAACTGATATAATATTGTCCTGCTCAGTCTTAGTTCCACAAAAATATAAAGGGTTCAACTTGACAAACTCGCTGTATAGAGATGAAGAGGGAGTCCTCTGTCTGCCTGCCCATGATGGAGCATCCCTCCTCTTCGTTCCTGACTGGACATGAAGGTGGTAAACATCTCCATTGCACGTTTAACTACACCAAAAGCCTTTCCCATCTCTAGAGGTAGGATCACTAGAGCTAAGGTTGTTGCTGGATGGTGGCGGTACTTGGTTTTGAACGCGCATTCCAACTTGATCAATTTGATCCTCTTCTCTAGTTGGAGGTACTCGCCATCCTTCTCAGCTTATTCAGTTTGGAAGGTCTGAGTTGCTTTAGCTGGCGACCCCTTTTCTTCTTTGTTGCACTAGTGTTCGCAGCAGCTGGGACATGAGCTGGAGTTGCAGGTGCGGCTGGAGTGTTATCGACAAAATTGTGAGTACGAGTCATTTCTGCGAATCCAAAAATGAATGTATTAGAAACATATACAAGTTACGCACTATCGCATGATCTAGAGTGAGAAGAATGAGGACTTTTTTAAATTAATTATCTGCAGTCCCTCATTTATAGATATGGGTCTGTCACGATGATAAATAAGACTCTACCGACATGGCTTCATAGACCCATAGGTCTCTCTAAACATGCTGCCTTGATACCAAGTTTGTCACGGTCCTATTTCAAACTAAGTCGCGATTGGCACTTGGTGCCTTAACTTGACCAAGCGAATCTTCTAATATGTTCTTTCTATTTGATGAAACAGGTCAACATTTAGAAGAAAACACTTCTCTTTGAGTCTAAAAGCTTGATCTAAAAGTATTATGCAAAAATACAATATTTAGCATTCAATATCTAATAGAAACAAAATAAAATATAAACTTTACTTTCTGACTCGATAATATCTATGAAGCCTCTATAGAATTTGGGTAGAATGCTCGGGACATGACTCCGGCTAATTCTCAACTAAAAATAACAAAAATAAAATAAAAATTAAAGTCAAGCAATGAACTCCATGGCCTGAAAATAGAGCTCACCAAAAGTTTGCTCTGATGGGAGGAGGTCCTAACTCATGGCCTGCTCGTCTAAATAATCTACGCCTACATTGACATAAGCCAGTGTGGGTTTCATAGAAAATAATGGAACGTCGGTATACCACATCAGTACTAAGTAATCAAAATAATCCTCATACTAAAACTAGAACGAGACTCTAAAAGAATTATGCATTTATGATAGTAAAAATTTAAAGCTTCAAATGAACAGTTGAGACAAACAACTCATATTTCTTTGATAAAGACTCAAAGAATATCAAGGATTCTGACATATTTTTTATTCTTGTATAAGTCAAGGACGATCTCAGCCTAATCGCTTACATCACTGTAGTGCTGCACAGTTCAAGATTCTAGCATGCTCGCGTTCTTATGCCTTACCATGACTATACTTTATACTGCCTGAACCAACGCTGCATTGTTAAACCTACTCTGGCACGAGTAGTTTCGAGGCGTCGTAGAACATTAAGGCTACTAACCTCTCTTAGAGATCTAGGAACTTCCAAAATAGTTCTGAAATTTTTTTAATTAGATCATTCAAATTAGCCTTTGTACTTCTTATTTATCATCAAAAACAGTTCTATATGTTCATAAAGAAGGACATTCAAACATTTCATAATACTTAGAAAAGATATATAAATCATGTAAGATACACGAGACACAATTAAAGAACACTTAATGATTCTTGAAAAATTAAGTTAAGGTACATTCTAAATATCTTTCTACCATCATAGTGGATAATGTTAGCCCACTCGCTTCAATTAGAACCGACATATATATTCTAAACAATTTATAAACTTTGTAAAACATGAACTACACAAGAAGACAGCTTTAGTAAAAGCATTATTTCAGCGTACATCGATTCCTGGCTTTCGAATACCTTTCTTTGGCTCCAATCAAAAGGATTCAACTCACCAAACCAATATCTACATAGTTAATTCAAGAATTAATTCTAAAAAGTTCCAAAACTTCTAATTTTAGAAATCCTAGGTTTGATTTTTCTCATTTTTCGAGAGTTTATAGTTAATCTAAATTTGTTTTGCGTATTTTCTAGGAACGATTATCCAACCAAAATCAAAACCTTAGGTTGGACTAAAGCCTTGTTCTTGAGTTCTTGTTGATAGTCTAATAATTTCAAGATGAAACTTTGTTAGAAACTATGTTGGGAATAAGGTTGGCAAGCGGGCCGGTCCAGCGAGCCAAGCGGGCTAAACAGGTCGAGCGGGCTAGGACCGTTAGGACCGATTTTAGTGGGCCTGGGCCGGTCTCGCGGGCCGGTCCTATGCTTTGGGCCCGCCAGGACTGGGACATTTGGCCCGCCAGGGACCGGACCGGTCCCTTAGCGGGCCAAACGGTCCCAACGGTCAAATTTTTTTTAAAAAAAATTAAAATTAAAATATAGTCGTTGGGCTGTCAAAAATAGCCGTTGGCTATTTATAAAATAGTCATTTAACCCCCCAACTTTGTTTTAACCCCAAACTTTTTATAATTACACTTTTTCCCTATTTTCAACATAAATATCCCCTCATTTTTTTTATTTTTCTTACAAAATCATCAATCTATCACAATCTCTCTCTAATTTTCTTCTATAATTGCTACTATTGCTTACTTTATTGTTACTAAGTTTATAATATATAAGCTATATTCGATATATATATATAAGATATATATACATTTAGTATATATACTATACTATACTATATATACATCTTATATAACTTATATAAGATGTATATATAGCTTATCGAATATAGCTTATATATATATACTATACTATATAGTTGAGCTAAAACTTGATCTTCCATCATCCCATATTTATACGAGTTAAAAAGTACCATACTTTGGTCCTTTCATGTTACTACTAAAAAGCGTATATATATATATATATACACTTAGTATATATATATATACACTTTTTAGTAGTAACATGAAAGGACCAAAGTATGGTACTTTTTAGCTGGTATAAATATGGGATGATGGAAGATCAAGTTTTAGCTCAACTCAGATTATAGTTTCAACTAATTTCTCACTCTTAGATATATTATCCTCTTTATCGCCTAGCTACACCAGTAGCATAACTATTTAATTTCTAATGTCTCTAATATCTATTTAATTTTTTTTTTAAAGTTGGGCCCACTTAGTCCATTTAGCCCGGAGACCGTTTAGCCCGTGACTATTTGGCATGTTTAATTTGGGACCGGCTCGAGACCGGGACCGTTTGAACCTGCCCACTTGGCCCGTTTAGACCCGGAACCGGCCCACTTGCCATCCTTAGTTTGGAAGTAACAATCTAAATAGAATAGTGTTAAAACTCACCTTAGATGTTGAGGGAATAACTTAGATCGTAAGGACGCATTGAACTTTGGAACTAATTTCTCTTTCCCCATCTTTTTCTTTTTATATCTGCATTTCACTGGACCTGAAAATTCGATTTGCATGGCACAACTGAAGCACTAGGCAACATCTCGAATTTTCCCCAGATGTTCTGCGAGGCATAACCATGGCATATACAGGGACTCCGAAATTTTTCGGTTTTTATGACGCTATGGTTATGAGCGCACAGCCCTAATTACTTGAGTTCGAAAACGTTAATTATCTTAGTTTTACTCACTTTCAAGTTGTTTTAACATCCTTACTGAGTTCTATAACCTCCTAAACGTCCATTAACACATTCCTATAGTCTCACCTCCAAATACAACTACATCTTATTCCCCAATTCATTGAGCCAACAGTTAATCCAAATTAAGTGTTGAAATTACGAGGTTTTACATTTTAGAGTTAGTTTATTTCTAGATATAAAAAAGTACTCTAGCATTCTTCTTATGACGTATTAAAGAGAAAAGTGCGTACCATATAAATGGGAACAAAAAGAATATTGAAGATAATTATTAATAATAAATTGAGCTAATAATTTTAAAAATAAAACGAGTCATCTTTTATAATTGCGCTAATTGAGTAAAAACTTTATATTATTAGCACTATGGAGTTGGTCAAGGAAAATCATGTTACATTATTAGTCGCATAGTCTGCGCCCACAATATATCTAAATGCGCTGGCTTTTGACATTAAAACTTCAAAGAGGGACCCTTGAATGAAATCTGATCGAGTTAGGAAGAAGGAAGACACCTTCGCCGCGTAAATCCTGTCTGGCTATCCGTCAAGCCAAATCAACGGGATAATGATTTAAAATTGAGAAATAAAATGTGACCATTCTCCTCGAATGTCTTATGCAAAATTAGTTATTTTCTGATTCTTTTGACGATATTTGGCTGTTGAATGAAAAATAACTTTTTAATGCAAATCCAATAACATTTTAATGAAAATTTTGTTTAGTAAAGATTTCAGTGTTTTGAAATTATTTAAGAAATTTCAACAAATATATTATAATCGGTTCTAAAAAGAAAAACACATTGTTAAATTTTATGAAACCTTTAATAATATTTTCGTGACGTATCCACGCCCAAAACTAAAAACAATGAATACAAAAATACAAAATCTTCATCTTGATATTACGACGTGAAAGTACTGAGTACCTTTCAAAAGCTGTCATGCACTCGTTATTGAGCTAATAGCCTAATACAGTCAAACATTACATTTCCACTATCAACCTAGTAATACTTACCAAGTAGCCGACACGGCAACACTTTCCGGTCACCGGAATCATTTACATTCCGGCAACGGAGAGCCACAAAGGCATTTATTATGAAAATAAGAGTAAACATCAAAGCTCTGCAACTTCCCACCTTGTGGAATCTGTCCACAAAGTCTATTATAACTCACATTCAAATTCTGTAACTGTAAATCTTTCAATCCTTGTGGTAATCTACCAAAAATCCGATTATGGTTCAAATCCAACCACGTTAAACTCTCCGGGAACTCCACTTTCGAAAGATCAAACTGTAATGTATTCCTCGACAAATCAATTATCTGAATTGCCTTGTTCTTTCCAAATAAGAAAGAAACATCACCTTCTAACTTGTTCCTTGAGAAATCAAGTGTTGTAAAATTCAAATTGCCTAAAGATTTTGGTACTGGGCCAGTGAGGCTGTTATGTGAAAGGTAAAGACTTGGGATTTGTCCTCTGAATTTTCCGAATGATTCTGGAATTTGTCCAGTGAGTTTATTGCGATCTAAGTAGATTGTTAATAAATTAGGGAGTTCAGAAAGTGATGGTGGGATTGTTCCAGTGAACTGGTTGTAATTTAACTCTAGCAAAGTCAAGTTCTTGAGTTGGCTAAGAAATTCAGGAATAGGGCCACTGAGGTTAGTGAAACTGAGTCTTAACATTTTGAGGTTTGTGAGTTTAGCAATAGTTGGGGGAATGGTTCCTGTGAGATTTGTGATATGATGGAATTGTAAGGTTTCGAGAAAAGGGAGGTCGCCGACGGCGGCCGGAATTTGACCGGAGATGTTGGCTTGGAAGACGGTGAGAGCATTAATCCGGTTGGTTTTCCGGTCACATTTTACGACGTACCAATAACAGCAATCTGTGTTGGGATCCCATGAAGCTAAGTGGTAGGGATTGCCTAAGTCATTCTTGATTTTTAGAAGGACTTTTTTATCTTTTGGATTGCATCTCACTGAATGAGAAGGGGAAGGAAAAGAAAAGACAAGGAGGAGAGAAAAGAAAAGAATGGGAAGAAAAGAGGATTTCATTTGCATTCTGTTATTGCATGAAATTGTGGAGTTACTGAAGTCCAAATATCTCTATTTATAGATATTTGGTTGGCGTTTGCATATAAATTGGTTGAAACTTGAAAAAAAAGTTTTTAAAGTTAAATTTGAATATGTATTTTAATTGAAAAAAAAAAACTTGAAATTTATGAATAGAAGAAATACTTTTACTCTTAAACCAGCTTTTGAGAACTTGACAAAAAAATATCAAAACTTTTTTAAAAACTAATCATATTTCATAAATAATCAATATTTTCAAAAAAAAATTGAAAAAGAATTACCAAAACCTATGACCAAAGGAGAGCTCGGTTGCTTGTGATTTCCGTCTCAATCAAAATGGGAAGTGATGAGGGGTTTTTGAGAGATAACTTGATATTGATATTCCATTTTTGACTGATGACAGATCTTGAAAATTGAGAACACACAACTGCTAATACTACATGTTCGAAGCATCTTTATGTTTGTTTTTATTATTACATCTATGTGATGCTTTTTATTTTTTCGAATTCAAATTTTTTAATTTTGACCAGATATTTGAACATAAAATTTTTAATTTTTCTGAAATATAATCTATATTAAAACTATGTAGAAAGTATTAGTTACAATAATTAATGATTCAAAGTATTTAAAAAGCATGTAAAAATTTAACTCGTTTCACTTTCGATATTGGAACACTTCACATACAGTAGGACAAAGGAGATATTATTTAGTACGTACCTTTTTTTTATTCTTATCTTTCTTACTGTAATAACAAAATCCCAATCTTCATCTAAGTATATTATACGATTTTGTTTAAGAGGGCTTGCATCTAGGTATAGATGAGAGAGTACAGAAAAACAAAAATTACATTTCCAATCAATTTTACACACTATCACCGAGTTTTACTCACTGTAACGTAATCTTTGATAGATTTATGTTAGTAGTACATGTTTGAAGCACCTTTATGTTTGAAAAACACTTCTAAAAAAAATACACTTAAAAGCATTTTTGAAAAACTTAATCAAAAATTAGTTGTTGTTCAAAAATATTTTTCAATTTAATTAATCAAACACTAACTGTTTCTTACCAAAATTATTTTTAAGAAAAAATACTTTAGAAAAATTACTTTTCAAAATAAGTGTAAAACTCATACTATTAGTAGTACATATTTGAAGCACCTTTATGTTTGTTTTTATTATTCCCTCTATTCCAATTATTATCCCCACCCCCCAATCCCCCAACATAAAAAAAGGAGCTAAAAACAAAACGAACGGTAGGTGCTTTTTAGGCTGGCAGTTTGGCGCATTATTTTGTGGGCGTTTGTACATACGAAATGTAATATTCCCAAAAAAGTGAATATAATTTTCAAAGCGAAAATTGTATTAGAAAATTATAGTTGTGTTTGGACATAAATAAATTTTGGGTTGTATTTTAAGTTTTGTAAGTAATCTGAGTAAAAATTTTAAAAAATAGCTTTTTTAGAGTTTTTCAAAATTTTGAAAAATTTCAAAAAGATTTTTCGAGTGAAAATTAAAAAATTTATAAAGAAATGCTGATTTCGAAAAAGTAAAATTTTTTTGAATAAAAAGAAAATCTTTCTCATGTCCAAACGTCTCTTTTGACTCCGAAGCACCTAGCAAATAATTGGTGCTGTCCTAATTAATAACCACGGAAACATAGTACTATGTTATCTTTGAGGAGGGGACTCTAGTTATCTTTATCTTTTTTTATCCCTCAAAACAAGAACATACTATGTTGGAGGATCGATGAGTAAGAATTTCATACCAAACCCTTTTGTACACTATTATTTAACTTATATTCACTTTTAAAAAATTATTTAACATATTCCCAATTTTAGTAAACTTCAATAAAATACATTGCCTCCTCCTCAGCCTCTCCTCCTCTTCTCCTCCTTTCTTGTTCTTAATTATTTAAACTGTTGGAGAATAATTAACCATAAGAAAGCTTCTCTAACATGAAGGTTTGAATGGTGAGTGAAACTTATATTAAATTTGTTGTTGTTTAACAAAAATAATTCTAAACTAACGTTTTCGTCTATAGTTCACAACTTCAGACGTATATTATATACGGGAAAGGTCATATATGTCAGTGAACTATGCGAATTAGGATAAATATACCCATCGTTAATAGTTTGGCACAGATATGCCCAATCCGTCCAATACTTGCTCATTCATGTCCTTAATTTAACGGAACCACTATTTTATCTTTCTTAAATAATTAATAACCGGACCCAACCAAAATATGCTGACCCGATCCGTTAGGACCTGACCCACCCTTATTTCAAAGATATTTTTTGATATATTATTTTTTTTTGATTGAGAAATTGTGTAATAATCATATTTATTTATTTGAGTAATGTGATAATCGATTTATTTGAGTATATTATTTTTATGCATGATTTATTTTATATTTGGTTGGGAAAAGTATATACTTGATGTCAATATTTTTGAAGTAAGACAATTACACCTATATATTTTTGTCTTATGTCCCTGTAACATCCATTTAATCTAATAGTAAATTTTTTATCAACCACATAATTTTCTTCTTATCCAATCTAAAAATCACAAATACGATATTTAATTTTTCAAGACTATCATCAGTACATTGGAAATCACCCCGAATGCCCAAAATATTATGTGTCATTAAAAATAAGTATTATGATAAAAGTTGTAATCAAACTAAGTTTACAATGAAAGTGCATACTTCTTGAATGTGAAAACTCGATCATGCTTATTGTAATTATGTGATTTTTGATAATTAGTTTTTATCATTTTCTTTTTGTCACCTATACGTCAGTGACATCAATTTTTGTTTGTAAAAATTATAATGGTTGTAGATTTCTGTAATACATCTTAACATCTAGAATAATCCTAGTAAGTCCTTGAATTTTCTTATTATGTATATCTTAAGAAAAAGCTAATATCTTTTCATGCTTTAACGTAATTTTAGATACTATCAAGTAAGATTTAAATCCTAAATATTTGAACTACCAAAATAGTCGTCATAAGAGTTTTACTGGTACGTCTTCTTTTATGTTTTTGCTATGTTATTTTAACAACTGATTCGATTATTTATATTGTTGTATACTTTAGTAGTAAGTGAATTATGCAATATATGACGTACACAATTATTTTATGTAATATTTTAAGGGATAAGTTTTATAAATAGATAAAGTTCGGTAAAAGAATTTACCGAGAAAACTCTAGTCCTTTTCCCATTCATAGCCAATCATGGGTACCCTGCCTAGATAACCATGTAAAATTCACTTTTATTTTGATAATGTTTTTATGTTCTTGCTCTTTAGCTTTGAATTTATGTTAATTATTAACAATGAGTTTAACATTAAAGTCTTCCTGAAAATCAAATTTTACCACTTGTTGTTCACAATTAAATTTTACCACTATAAATGGTAGTTTTAGAATATTTTAAAAAAATGGAGAAACTCCAAAGCTCTCAACTGAGTTATTACTAGAAATCCGGTAAAAACCGATCAAAAAAATCGACCAACGTTGGTCGGTAATGGCCAAAAACCGATCAAAATATGACCATTTACTTGTGAACGGTATTTTTGTGGTCGGAAAGGCATACCGATCAAAGTTGGTCGGAAATTACCGACCAACTTTGGTCGGTCAATTAAATTCAAAAAAAAAATATTGCAAAAAAAATCGACCAAAGTTGGTCGGTATTTTAAATATGTAATAAAAAGATTCGCCATCTGGGAATCGAACCGGGGTCTGTACTGTGGCGGGATACTATTCTACCACTAGACCATTGGTACATTTTATTTTAAGACTGTCTTTTATTTGATTTATACTCTTTAATTGTATTTTCGCACTAAAATAACCGACCAAAGTTGGTCGGTTTTTTTAAATGACCGGCCGAATTAACCGACCAATTTTGGTCGGTTTTTTTAATATTAATTTTTATTTATTTTAATTGAAAAACCGACCAAAGTTGGTCGGTTTCTTAAAACATAAATTTCGCGGGACTCAAAAATAGTTTTCCACATTTTTGCGCCAAAGAAAACCGACTAAAGTTGGTCGGTTTCGTAAAAAAATAATTTAAAAAAAATATTTTGAAAAACCGACCAACTTTGGTCGATTTTTTGACCGACCAAAGTTGGTCGGTCGACCTTGGTCGGTTTTTGCCGAATTCCTAGTAGTGTGTTTTAAAAGACTTAAAATGCTCTAGATTACATTTCAAGCATATTGTAATTTTTTTCTACAAACGTTTAAAATTATTGAGCACGTATTAAACAGTATATACAATAGAAAATGGGCTATAATTTACCTTGCTCACAGTATATATGATGGGACCTAATTGAAAACCTTAGAAATTTTATCCCCATCCTTTCATACAAAAAGGTGAAAATCCTTATAAATTGTACCATTTTAGCGAAGAATAAATGACTAAGCAGCTGTACATGCCGTCAAAGTAAAGCTGATTATTTAGCCTTTGCAAAATACCTTAACCATACCCTTTATTTACTTATTTTGTATGATGGTAATTGTAGTAATAATGAGCTAATCCATGACTTACAGGAAGACCCCAAGCTCCTCAACTGCCTCTTATTAACAGTAGGAATAGGAATAGGAACTATATGGACTTGGTCAAGGAAAACCAAGTTACATTATTAATTGTAGTGTGTGCCCACAATATATCTAATACTGGCTTTTGACGTTCAAACTTCAAAGATGGATCTTAGAATGAAATCTGATCGATAGGAAGACACCTTCGCCGCGTGATGCCTGTCTGGTCATCCCTAATCTAAATCATGTACTGTAACAAAGATAATATTTCAAAATAAGAAATACAATGTGACGGAAGTTATTCTCCTCAAAATGTCTTGGAAAATTAGTCAACTTTTTCTGAACTTTTTGTTCGATGTTTAGTGAGTGAGAAAAATATTTATTAAAGATTGATACTAGTGTTAGCAAATTTGATAGTGTTTTGATGAACATTTTGAGTATTAGAAATTTAGTTTTGAAATTATTTAAGAAATCAAAATACATATATTCTATAAAATGTAAAAGTCGACAATCATTTTGGAGGGTTTCCATGTGTTAGTAAATTTGGGAGATCGGAAATAGTTAGATATATGCTTTCACTATTCTGGAATTGAAAATCTAGATAGATTATTTGTTAAAATTACATAGAAGAAACGTAAAGGAAAAGAAAAAGGTTGATCAGAATTAGTTTATTGTTTCCATTGCTTATTAATTATGTCAAACTACTAAGTAGTACTTTGAAAAACAGCTATGACTCAATATGAAAGTGATAGAGTTAAGTTCAAAATTCTCGGTCGAGTTTCGGGAAAGAGTCGCTAAATCTTAGCACTCAACCACTTGCACTAAAAAGGCAAGTTGATTCTCTAATCATAAAATTCATCCACTGTGGGGTTGTCGTCAAATCAGATCATGCAAAATGATAGAGCTGTATAGCTCTCAACATAATCATAAAGGAAAAAGGTCAAAAATACTCTTCTAATATGAGTAAAGAATTAAATATATATTCTGTTATACTATTCATTACCCAAGTTATAAAATTAATACAAAACTATCCCTCCGCCATTAAAGCCCTCTACCATGGCAATGCCGTGCAGGGACGGCTCAATGATATTTGTGGCCTAAAACCAAACTTCATTGATGAGCCTTAAAATTTTTGTTGTAGAAGAAAACTCATAATTTTATTTGAAATTTATTTTTCTAGTTTTTTGAGATGCGAAATTATTAATAATTTGTTTATAATCGATTTCTTCTAATAATTCTTTTTTAATTTATAATATACTAATCCATTTAATCTCTCTTGAGACATTGTTGATCTTAAGTAAGATTTTATTAATTTTAATTTTAAAAATCTTCTTCCCGCTGAGGCAACTATTATAGGAATTGTTAACATTATTCTATAAGTAATATAAGCATTTGGAAAAGAATCAAGTCTTTTTATATGATTAAGTATATCGATTAGAGTATCATCTTCTACATGTATTATTTCCCTAAAAACTTTTAATTCAGAAAATAAGTCTAAACCATCAATATCAGAGTAACTATTATGTTTCAAAGAACATTCAAGGTTAAGACAATTTTTTTTAAGTTCTCATCATCTAGAGATCTCAATTTTTTGCTACTAAATAGGAAACCAAAAATATTTTCATACGCTTCAATTGTTCAAATCTATTTTGAAGTGAAAAAATAGTTTGGTCTACTATGTATAAGAAGTAATCAATTCTAAAAGATTCTTCAAGAAACTTTGCAATTTCATTATCAATATTCTCATCAAATTATTTCTTTCTATATATTACACGTTTATTACGAAATTCAGGTTCTATATTCAACTCATATGCAATTTCCTTAGAAGAAATCATGGTAGTTGTAAATTCTTCTTCTCTATATTTTTTGAAAAAAGAAATCAAACCCCTAAGTTAATCTATGGCAACATCAATATGCATATCTTTTGATTGTAAATATTTGCTAAATGAATTAACTGCAAATAGTATATCATACCAAATAGTCATACCCAATAAAAACTTAAAATTTTCATGCTCAAAGTTGCTAAACAACTAGCTTCGCTTTTAGTTTTTGGATCCTCACTAACTTCTACTAATGTGAATAAAGCATTTCTTATTTGTGAAGTTTGAAATCGTATTGCTTTAATACATTCAATATGACTTTCCCAACGCATTTGTGATAATGATTTAAGAGTTAGGCTGGGTACATTATCTTCTAAAATTTTCCATCGCAAAAATATATTCCTTTTCCAATTGTTTTCCAACGGTCTTTTTTTCCTTGAAACTTGTATTTTTTTTTTCTTTTTAAATACTTAATATTATTAAAAAGAATGAACAAAATACATTAACTGTTAGAAAATTTTAGGCCCCAAATAAGGGGCCTAAGCAAGTGCTTTACTTGCTTGGCCATTAGGCCGACCTGATGCCATTCTAAGTGGATGCCATGTTCATTCTTCCACCTTATTCTTTATGTTTCATTAAATCTCTATTGATAAACAACTTGAACATATAGTTCATTCCCCTTCCATTTTACCACCATTAATAAGCGCCCCCCCCCCCCCCCCCCCCCCCTTTTTTTTTTTTCTTACCTTTCATTGTTGCAAAATTTTTATTAGATCTCACAAAAAATCATCTTTATCACCAATTTTTTCATCTCCAACCGTGACTCAAAATTGGCAACGGACAGTGTGATTTTGTCTCAAGTAGTATTAATAACTTACCAGTTACCACAAACCAAGCATGTTGATTTATCAGAAGAGAATGTGGACAAAGCATGTTTAAGCGTTGTTTCTAGGGCCATACGAAATCTCTATTTTGATATTACGACGTGAAAGTACATACCAAAAGCTGTCATGCACTCTCGTACGTTATTGAGCTAATAGCCTAATACTAGTCTAAAACATTACATTTCCCCTATAAACCTAATATAGTACTTGCCAAGTAGCCGACAAGGCAGCACTTTCCGGTCACCGGAATTATTTACATGCCGGCAACGGAGAGCCACAAAGGCATTTATTAGGCAAATAAGAGTAAACGTCAAAGCTCTGCAACTTCCCACCTTGTGGAATCTGTCCACAGAGCCTATTATAACTCACATTCAAATTCTGTAACTGTAAATCTTTCAATCCTTCTGGTAAGCTACCAAAAATCCGATTATGGTTCAAATCCAACCACGTTAAACTCTCCGGGAATTCCACTTTCGAAATATCAAACTCAAACGTATTCCTTGAAAAATCAATTAGTCGAATTTTCTTGTTCTTTCCAAATAAGAAAGAAATATCACCTTCTAACTTGTTCCTTGAAAAATCAAGTGTTGTAAATTTCAAATTGCCTAAAGATTTTGGTACTGGGCCAGTGAGGCTGTTATGTGAAAGGTAAAGATTTTGGATTTGTCTGAATTTTCCGAATGATTCTGGAATTTGTCCAGTGAGTTTATTGCGGTCTAAGTAGATTTCTGATAAATTAGGAAGTTCAGAAAGTGATGGTGGGATTGTTCCAGTGAATTGGTTGTAGTTTAATTCAAGCAAAGTTAAATTCTTGAGTTGGCTAATAAATTCAGGAATAGGGCCACTGAGATTAGTGAAACTGAGTCTTAACTCTTTCAGATTTATGAGCTTTGTAATAGTGTGGGGAATGGTTCCTGTAAGATTGGTGATATGATGGAATTGTAAGGTTTCGAGAAAAGGGAGGTCGCCGACGGCGGCCGGAATTTGACCGGAGATGTTGGCTTGGAAGACGGTGAGAGCATTAATCCGGTTTGTTTTCCGGTCACATTCTACGACGTACCAATCACAGCAATCTGTGTTGGGATCCCATGAGGCTAAATGGTAGGGATTACCTAAGTCATTCTTGATTTTTAGAAGGACTTTTTTATCGTTTGGATTGCATTTCAATGAGTGAGAAGGGGAGGGAAAAGAAAGGAAAAGGAAGAGAGAAAGGTAAAGAATGGGAAGAAAAGAGGAGTTCATTTTCTTCTGTTATTGCATGAAATTGTGGAGTTCAAATATTGCTATTTATAGAGATTTTGTTGCTTGTGATTTTCAATCAAAATGGGAAACGAAGGAGAGTCAGTAGTTACTGCTATGTGATCAGAATGTGATATGTTCAAACAGTAAAAATAACTTGTCGTAAATATGCGGTTCCCTTTTTTAATCAATATGGGAAGTGATTGAGGGATTTTTGAGAGATCACTTGACGAATGTGATACTCGTGTCCCATATTACTTGTCAACTTCCTCTTTTATATGCCTATTAAAAAATTATAAATAAGAAGGATATTTTTACTAATCTATCCTTCTAACTCTTTTTAATACACTTTATTTATGTGGCCTCAAACTAATCAACTCAAACTAATGAAGTGTATCCAGATCATTTATCCAAAAATTCTCATTAATGGAGTAGCATAGAGCATATGAACAGACACCATCAAAACTGGATTTTTCGTTGCACTAATAACCCTTTCCTCCAAATTTTTCAAATTAACTTGAAAACGTTTCAACGTGAAAACCATTTGGAGCCGTAAATATCTACATGAAAATTGCTTGAATCCTATATGAAAGTAAAGCATTTCCCGCCTAAAATTCTTTGTAAAAAGAAGGGAAAAGGGCCAAATACTCATCTACTTTTGAATATTGTCTACATTTAACCTCCGTTATACTATCCGGCCAAATTTATCTCTATTCTTATACTATCTAGCCAAATTTATCCCTATCATCAACAAACATTTAAAAATTACCCTTTGATTTATTAAGTAATCCAAAATCTCCCAAATTATTTTTATTTAAATCACTTGTTGTTCTTCTTACTCCACTATTTTCAGAAATTATTATTTATATGAATGCTAAAGTTACTCTCTCCGTTTCAATTTATGTGAATCTGTTTGACTGAGCACAAAGTTTAAGAAAAAATAAAGATTTTTGGAATTTGTGTTCCTAAATAATTCAAAAAGGGGCCCAAAGTATTTGTGTGGTTATATAAGTTTCTCATTAAGGGTAAAATTATAAGTTTAAGTAAAATTATTTCCAAATTTAGAAAGGGGTCATTCTTTTTGGAATGGACCAAAAAAGAAAATAGATTCACATAAACTGGAACAGAGGGAGTACTAGACTATACAAATTATTCATTAATATTTTTACTTACCAATGCACCCATTTCTCTTCTTGTAATAATGAGTTTGGAATTGGTTTATTTTATTTTTAAAATATTTTTCAACTATATACACACTGTAGAATTCAGTGGGTCTATTTATTGTGAATTATATGCAGCTGATCACCATGTATGTACATGTATTATATTCAAATATATTTTGTCATTGTCTGGTTAATATGGAGTTCGATCAACTAACTTAAGAGTGGACAATGTGTAGGCATTTGATTAAAGCAAATTTGAATTCAACAATGTAAAGTCTACGAGGAACTTCAACTTCAATCACTAATACTTGCAAAGTCCCCATACGTTTGGTACAACGAATTCATTAAAATTGGGATGTTGTAAATACTTTTAGAATTTAGACATGCTACCTAATTTATATTTTTCAAATAACTATATTTTGTTTATTAACAATTGTATTTTTTAATATTTTTTTCTCTAATTTAGAGAGCAGGTAAATGATAATTATTTTGAAAATAGTGGACCAAGAAGAAGAATCAGTAACTTAATTAAAATAATTTGGGAGATTCTGGGTCACCTGACGGACGAAGGGGTAATTTTTAAAAGTTTGCTGATTGTAGGGGTAAATTTGGCCAGATAGTATAACAGTATGCTTACATTTGGATGGATAGTATAACAGAGGTTAAATATAGACAATATCGTAAAGTAGAAGGGTTTATTATCCTTTTTCCCTAAAAAGAATGATTGACCTACTTAAACTATAAAATAAATGAAGGTTTTACTTAAATGGTGAGCAATGGAGCACCACTCCATGAGTTTGTTAGATTTGTGTTTTCTATTAATAGTGAAGGTAAGCCACACAAGCGAGTCTTCTTGTAGTATTAACATCCCCAAACAGACGGATCGTTAAGTGTAATTTGTGAAGAAGGCGCGCTGAGTAATTGCACCTTCATTGTAAATTTTAAAATCAACTGAAGGTGTGATTAACTGGCGCGCCTTCCTTATATTTTGTATTTACACAGAAGGCTCAATAGGGTGACGCGCCTCAGTTGAATTAAAAATTCTGGTGCTGATTTGACTTCTGGCGCTATAGCTTTACGAAAGACTTATTGTCAGATTGCGCCTTCTGTGAAAAATGGAAGGATGCGTATTGAATGCGCCTTTTGTTGAAAACAAATGCTAGAATACATGCATTTGGATTCTATATATACCGATGTTATTTCATGACGTGTATGGTGTTTTTGAATATACCGAATTTTGTTAAAAGGTTAGTATTATTTTCAAACTTTGTAATCTAATTGCCAAATGTTGGTATTATTTACTGATTATAATTGCTACTTTCTGTAGGTTTTAAGATGTCAACTGATCAGCGTGTAAAGGCTGCGATGTACTGTGAGGCTACAATCACGCTACATGATATTGTTGTATTGTACGGGTTACCTATTGATGGAGATCCTGTGACGGGGTTGGATGATACTAGGGGCACTGAAGAATGGTTGTCACGACCCAAACTGGAGGGCCATGACTGGTACCCGGGCCATACATGTCGAGCACCAACGTACATTTTATCTAACCTTTCTTATTATCTATAAAGGCCGACGAGATCAATATAAATGGTAGACATGAATCATGAACAACCAACAATGACAGATAATGGCATGAACATACATAACATGGGCCAACAAGGCTGTCATATATAAGGTACGAGATGACAAGATGCCATGAGAGACTATACAACAAAAATCAGCCGATAAGGCAATCCAAACTATACATGAGTCGACACCTGTCTATGAGCCTCTAAAGGAACATAAGTGCTGCAACATTGTCGAAACAGTGCCCTAACCTACCCATAATGTCTATAACAAAAGTGCACACCAAGACCACGGCAAGTTAGGAGAAGGGATCTCGCCAATAAACGCTGAACTGAGCAGCCTATTGTGGTGGGGGAGTTGCATCTACCTGTCTATCAAGACCTGCAGCACGACATGCAACATCCACAAATAAAAGGGACGTCAATACGAATAAGGTATCGAGCATGTAAGGCAGGAAAATATAAATAAGAACAGTAATGTAAGCAGGGATAAAAAATATACAACTTCTAACATTTGAGTGCCTTTGATATGTATGTATATATATATATATATATATATATATATATATATATATATATATATATATATACATATACTTTAAAAAATATATGCCTCTATAGGCATTATCATCATCATCATATCGTACCCGATCGTAATAGGCTCGGTAAAAACATACCCGACCATTATAAGGCTCGGTAGAATCGTACCCGGCCATGTGAAGCTTGGTAAAATCCAACTGATCAGTGTTTGCACAATTGGTACCATACCCGACCGACTATAGCACGACTCGATAGATTAATATATATATATATATATATATATATAATGCATGCTGGACTCATTAGAATCACATTTTGAACCTTTCGGAGTGACGTAAGGTCAGTAACCTCCATACACGTTATTAGGACTAACTTTTCGTCATGGATCTTATAAGAATCAGGAAGTACCAAGAATATTGATAACATAAGAATAAGAGAAGTAACATCAATATCAATCATTCCACAAGAAGGGAAACAATATAAGTACTGCTAGCTTCTAAGAGTGGAGTATCTTTGGAAGCTCGTTCATTACATTACGTACAATTGGAGTCGTGCAAAAGAAGCAAAGGGATAGCCTCGCATACCTTGTATATACTGCCCAACCTCAAGCTATGCAAATGTCACGACTCCTTAGTCTACAATAAGAGAAATGATACTATAATTATCGTTTAAGCGTCGTAACTATTATATATCGGCCACAACCTATTTTACGATGCAATGGACAACACCTCCCCTATTTATATGACTTTTCACAAGTTAAAACCATTACCAAACAACCTATCAATAATAATGATATTAAGCCTCCTAAAACAGTCCACCAACCACAATATTACTAACAAGCTTTCGATAGATATCTCACAAGTTCTAACTTCAACGTCTTAGCCGCAACTTGGATAATATTAAATACATGTAGAGTAAGAGGTTACTTAACTTTAAAAAGATAGAAAAACTACAATTTTACCATACTTCACCACGAAATATCCTTCCAATGCTGCCATAAGAACAGGGAAGCAAAACTAGCAATCAATTCGGATTTTTCGGCACTAGAATCACTTTGGAAGACTTAAAATTACCAACGGTTGATATTAAAAACTTGAGAGAGTATTTTAAAGAACTTAAACCACTTAAAACAACCTCCCACATGAGCTGGAACCACACAAAAATCAGCAACAATAAGAAGAACAAGAAACTTACTAGCGCCACTGGATTCCCAAAACTTGATTTGTGTTGTTTGCCCTTTGTTTGGGTCTTGGATCATGAGAGAACCTTGATAGAGAGTTTTCAGATGTCTAGGGTATGAAGAGAGTGAAAAATAATGAGTTAAAACAGGCTTAAGGCATCTCATATATATATATATATATATATATATATATATATATATATATATATATATATATATATATATATATCAATATATCTCAACTGCCTATGTGCGTCCCATAGAGAGCTGCTTGCGTAGTCTCGCGAAAACGCGAATATCTCTCTACTCCGACGTCGTATAGATGAACGGTTTAATGAGTTGGAAACTAGACTCATAGATCTTCAATTTTGTGTATATATCACCCCGTAATTCCAAGTAAATTAGGATAAAAGCTTAGTAACATTTGACCTAAAGTTTAGGTAAATTTATGAACTTTAGTGCGACAACTTTTGTCGACTTTTGTTTCATAACTCATTTGACTTCAAGAATTATGATACATATATTATATGATTCAAATACCTTAAAACACGACCTCCTGAGAATATTAAGCACCTCTAGTTTTACCTGAAAATACGGGTTACAACATCCTTGATTTGTTTAACTTCTAATACTTGTTAACCACTCTTATACACCCTTGTATCATTTAAGACCAATAGGATTAACTTCTTATAATCTCAAAGATAATATCTTCTCGGATTTACATCAACTAACTTACGGTGTGATCTAACATATGCGAATATGGGTTGTAACACCCTCCCCCATTAGGAACATTCGTCCTCGAATGTAAGGGTTTATGTGGAGTCTAACTCATCGTGGATTCTGACGGAAATTTCCGATCGAGTTTCCCCTATAAAATGGCCACTAGCCAAACTTGCAAGCAGTTAAACCAAACCTATGGCCTCACAAGGCTATACAAAGCATTATGGATATGTTCATTATCTGCATATCACCATTTTGTATTAAGGAAGAGTATTCTCAAGCTATTGCTTACCTCATAGAGTTGTTTCACCTTCCATTGCATCATGCATTCCACCTGCATCCTCGTTATCTTCAATCTGGAATAGGTAAGCCTATTTAGACTTCATCTCCTATTCTGCTTCCCATGTCATTTCCTCCGTATTTTGTTCCTCCATAATACTTTGACAGAAGCTACATCCTTTGTTCTCAGCTTGCAGACTTGTTGATCTAATATAGCCACTAGCACTTCTTCATATGATAGATCCTCCGTAACTTGTACATCTTTGATCGGGACAACCCGAGAAAGGTCTCCAATACATTTCCTCAACATAGATACATGGAATATCAGGTGGACAAATTCCAATTCAGATGGCAATTCTAACTCATAAGCAACCTGTCCAATTCATCAAAGAATCTTGTACGATCCGATAAACCACGGACTCAGCTTACCCTTATTCCTAAAACGCATAACCCCCTTCATCGGTTAGATCCTTAGGAAAACCCAATCACCAACCTCAAACTCCATATCACGACGTCGGACATCAGAATAAGACTTTTGCCTGCTTTGTGTCATCCTCAGTCGTTCTTGTATCACTTTCACCTTCTCAATGGCTCGGTGAATCAAATCTGGCCCATATAATTCTGTTTCACCAACTTTGAACCATCCAACTGGTGATCTACATCTCCTCCCGTAGAGTGCCTCGTACGGGGCCATTTTAATACTGGAATGGTAGCTATTATTGTAGGCAAATTCTATGAGTGGTAGATGGTCATCCCAATTCCCCTTGAAATATAGAACACATACTCGTAGCATATCTTCGAGTGTCTGAATGGTACGTTCAGCATGTCCGTCAGTCTGTAGATGGAATGTAGTGTTGAGATTCACTTGTGTGCCTAAGCCCTTCTGAAAAGTCCTCCAAAAGTTAGCCGTAAATTGAGCTTCTCGGTCTGATATAATAGATACCGGCACACCATGAAGCCTAACAATCTCCTTGATATACTACCTCACATAATCTTCAGCCGTGTAATTTGTCTTAACTGACAGAATATGGGCAGATTTTGTAAGCCAATCAACTATCACCCATATGGAGTCAAATTTATGATAAGAGCGAGCTAATCCAATAATGAAGTCCATATTGATTACCTCCTATTCTAGGTCGGAATCTATATATTCTGAATCAATCCACCAGGTTTCTGATGCTCGATCTTCATTTGTTGACAATTAGGACACTGGGCTACAAATTCTGCAATAGACTTCTTCATGTTATCCCACCAATACAACTCCTTAATGTCATGATACATCTTAGTCGAGCCAGGATGGATGGATTATCAGGACTGATGAATCTCAATCATATTCTTCTCTCGCAACCCTGCCACATTACGTATACATAATCGACCCTGGTATCTCAGTGCCCCATCTCCTCCGACCTCGAAAGCCATAATGTTACACTGCTGAATGCCCTTTCTCAATCGTACTAAAGTAGGATCTTCATATTGTCGTGCTTTTACCTAAGCTACCAAAGATGATTCTGCTATATTATGTACAGTAACACCTCCGTTATCAGAGCCTAACAATCTGATTCTCATATTGGCCAGCTGATGAAGCTCTTTAGTCAACCCTTGTCTACCTACCTCATTGTGTACTAAGCTTCCCATTGACTTACGACTAAGAGAGTCTACCACAACATTGGCCTTACCTGGATGGTACAATATCTCAACATCGTAGTCTTTCGGTAATTCAAGCCACCTACGCTGCCTCAAATTCAACTCCTTCTGCTTGAATATGTATTGTAAACTCTTGTGATATGTGTATATGTCAACATGGACGCCATATAAATAGTATCGCCATATATTCAAAGCATATATTACTGCAGCCAATTCCAAATCATGAGTTGGTAATTCTTTTCATGTTCTTGATGCATAAGCAATCACCTTCCCACGTTGCATCAATACACACCCCAAACCTATACCCGAGACATCACAATATACTGCATAACCTTTTGTTACTTTTGGGAGAGTGAGCACTGGCGCAGATGTCAATCAATTCCTTAGCTCCTGAAAACTACGTTCACAAACGTCAGACCACTGGAACTTGGTAGCTTTCTGTTTTAACTTATTCAATGGTGTTGATATAGAGAAAAACCCTTCTACAAACCGCCTATAATATCCTGCTAGCCCCAGGAAGCTGCGGTCTTCTGACGGTGTTGTAGGTCTGAGCCAATTCTTCACTGCATTAATCTTCTGAGTGTTGACACTAATACCCTCGTCAGATATCACATGGCCAAGGAATGCTACTGAGTTAAGTTAGAATTTACGTTTGGAGATCTTAGCATTAACTTATAATCCTGAAGGGTCTATAATACTATTCGCAAGTGGCTCGCATGTCCCGCCTCTGAACGATAATACACTAGAATGTCATCAATGAATACGATCACGAACACGTAAAGATAGGGTCTAAATACACTATTCATGAGATTCATAAAAGTTGCTAGGGTATTTGTTAGCTCGAACGACATCACCAAGAACTCCAAGTGTCCACGTAAAGATAGGGTCTGAACGTAAGTCAATCTTGGAGAAATACTTGGCACCCTAGAGTTGGTCAAACAGATCGTCAATCCTTAAAAATGGATACTTGTTCTTTACTGTCGATAATCGATACACATCCTTAACGACCCGTCTTTCTTCAGCATGAACAAGCATGGCGCACCCCAAAGTGAAGTGCTAGGCCTAATGAAGCCCTTATCCAGCAAGTCCTTCAACTGCGCCTTCAACTCTCACAACTCTGCTGGGGCCATCCTCTATGGAGGGATAGAGATCGGTTTAGTGTCAGACAACACATCAATGCTAAACTCAATCTCCCTTTTAGGAGGAAGGCCTGGAAGTTCATATGGGAAAACGTTTGGAAATTTATTGACCACGGGGATTGATTGTAGAGTAGGCAGATTTGCCTTCGCATACCTAACGCGAACGAGATGATAAATGTAACCTTTTGAGATCATCTTCCTTGCCTTAACATAGGAAATAAACCTACCTTTCGGCGTAGCAATTTTCCCCTTCCATTCAATAACGGGTTCACGGGGAAATTGAAACCTAACCATCTTCGTACGAAAATCAATGTTTGCATAGCATGAAGATAACCAGTCCATTCCTATTATCACATAGAAATCAACTATTTCTAACTCAAATAGATTCCCTGAGGTTTGACGACTACAAATCATCACTGTGCAACCTCTATATACCCTTATAGCAATCACAGAATATCCTATCGGAGTGGATACCGCAAGTGGTTTATTTATCAATTATGGTTCAACACCAAACTTATTAGCCTCAAAGGGTGTAACATATGATAATTTAGATCCCAGATCAATCAGCGCATATACATCATAAGAAAACACAGCTAATATACATGTAACAACATCCAGAGATGACTTGAGATCCTGTTGACCTACTAGAGCATAGGTTCGATTTTGAGTACCACTCGAACTCGGCACTGCACCTCTACCTTTACCTTTACCCATTCAACTGCTGAAAACCCCATGCTGGAGGTCGAACTGATGAGGAAGAACCAGACACAGATCCAGTCGGCTGAGCCATACCACCACCTACTCCATTAGGACAATCCCGTATCATATGGCCAGGCTGTCTGCAAGAATAGCATGCATCAGAACCTCGACGGCACAGTCCAAAGTGGGCCTTGCCGCACTGATCACAATGTGAGTGTTAGGGGTCTCGTTTGATTAGTATCCCTATGATATTGTGATCCTGATGCCCGCGAACTCTGACCTGGACCAGAATAGATAGATCGATTATACCGAGACCTCTAAAACTATGAAGGAGCACTAGCTACAGGTGGCGCCGAACTCCTCGAAGACTGGGGCCTGATACTACATCTGAAATCACCAGAATACCCTACGAATCTCGCCCTCTAATGTTGACCCCTATCCTTCTCCCTATCTTCCCTTTGCTGGCACTTACGATTCTCTAGTGTGTGGGCATAAGCCTAAATACGGGAAATATCCATGCCCTCCACCAAGGAGACTGTCGTGCACTCATTTAACATATGTGGTCCCAACCCATTCACGAACAAGTGCACCCGATCGCTCATCTCGGCCACCATATGGGGAGCATACCTTGCTAAAGAATCAAACTACATACTATACTCTCACACACTTATATTACCTTGTCGAAGGTTCAAGAACTTATCAGCTCTAGCTCATCGTATATCAACTGGCAAGTAGTGATGAAGAAAGGCCTTAGAAAATTCCTTCCACACAGATGGAGGAGCATTCGGACCCCTGGATCTCTCCCAACTATCATGCCAAAAAACTAATAAATCCCGTAACCGATAAGAAGCCAACTCTGGTGCCTTAGTATCACCGGCATGCATATCCCCTAGTGTATGATGAACCTCATCAATAAAAGTATGTGATTCCCCCTTGGGTTCTGATCTGGTAAACACTAGAGGGTCTAGATTAATAAAATCACAAACTCTCTCGCTAACTGATTTATCAGCCTCACCGATATTCTGCCTCTGAGCCTAAGCAGCTACTAATCTATTCAACAACTGTACCGCAATATGCATATCATGGTCTATAGAGCTAGATAGAGGAACTATAGATGTTGGGTCCCTCCTAATATCCTCTGGAGGAGACGGAGTAGATGAGGTATAAGACGACATCTTATTCTAAGCCTCTTCGGGTTGCTCTGGCTGAAGGCACCTGACTGGTACCCTCTCCCGCAGCTGTATCAAGCTGTCTACTAATTGCTTGCTTCCTAGTCGAAGGCATCGCTGAAAGAAAACAAGGTGAATATTAGAGATGAACACTTACGACTCAACTCTACGCACAATCTAGATTCACGAAGAAGGTAACAACCCTAGATGTCATATAGCCTCCTGATTATAAATGTTGTGCACTACACATCCATTATCAAGACTCTATCAGCCTCACCGATATTCTGCCTCTGAGCCTAAGCAGCTACCAATCTATTCAACAACTGTACCGCAATATGCATATCATGGTCTGTAGAGCTAGACAGAGGAACTATAGGTGTTGGGTCCCTCCTAATATCCTCTGGAGGAGACGGAGTAGATGAGGTATAAGACGACATCTTATTCTAAGCCTCTTCGGGTTGCTGTGGCTGAAGGCACCTGACTGGTACCCTCTCCCGCAGCTGTATCAAGCCGTCTACTAATTGCTTGCTTCCTAGTCGAAGGCATCGCTGAAAGAAAACAAGGTGAATATTAGAGATGAACACTTACGACTCAACTCTACGCACAATCTAGATTCACGAAGAAGGTAACAACCCTAGATGTCATATAGCCTCCTGATTATAAATGTTGTGCACTACACATCCATTACCCAAACTGGAGGGCCATACCCGCCGAGCACCAACATATATTTTATCTAACCTTTCTTATTATCTATAAGGGCCGACGAGATCAACATAAATGGTAGACATGAATAATGAACAACCAACAATGACAAATAATGGCATGAACATATATAACATGGTCCGACAAGGCTGTCATGAAGCTATATATAAGGTACGAGCTGGAAAGCTGCAATGAGAGACTATATAACAAAAATAAGCTGACAAGGCAATCCAAACTATACATGAGTCGACACTTGTCTATGAGCCTCTAAAGGAACATAAGTTCTACAACATTGTCGGAACAAGGCCCCGACATACCCATAATATCTATAACAAAAGTGCATATCAAGACCACGACAAGCCTAGAGAAGGGATCTCGCCAATAATCGCTGAACTGGGCAGCCTACTGTGGTAGGCGAGCTACATCTACCTGTCTATTAGGACCTGTAGCACGACATGCAACATCCACAAATAAAAGCAACGTCAGTACGAATAAAGTACCGAGCATGTAAGGCAGGAAAGCATAAATAAGAATAGTAATGTAAGCAGGGATATAGAATATACAACTTGTAATATCTGTGTGCCTCTGAGGGTGACTGACATGATATGACATGCATGATATATATATATATATATATATATATATATATATATATATATATATATATATATATATATATGTACATATACTGTTAAAAACATATGACTCTGTGGACATCATCATCATCATCATATCGTACCCGAACTTAATAGCCTCGGTATAAATGTACCCGACCATCATAAGTCTCGGTAGAATCGTACTCGGCCACGTGGAGCTCAATACAACCCAACTGCTCAATGGTTGCACAATAGGTGTCGTACGTGGCCGACTATAGTGTAGCTCGGTAGTGTAAAATAGGTACATATATATAATGAATGCGTTGGAAACTAGACTCATAAATATTCAATTTGGTGGGTATATAACCCTGTAATTCCAAGTAAATTGGGAGAAAATCTTAGTAACATTTGACCTAAAGTTTAGGTAAAATTATGAACGAAAGTTGCGACAAATATTTTTCGACTTTTGTTTCATAACTCATTTGACTTAAAGACTTATGATACGGATATTATATGATTCAAATAACTTAAAAACACGACCTTTTAAGAATATTAAGCAACTCTAGTTTACCTGAAAATACGGGTTTCAACATCCTTGATTCGTTTAACTTCTAATACATGTTAACCACTCTTATACACCCTTGTATTATTTAAGACAAATAGAATTAACTTCTTATCATCTCAAAGATAATATCTTCTCAGATTTACGTTAACTTGATCCGATTACCGATGTTACCCCTAAGTATGAAGTCCAACAGCGTGTACGTTTATACATGATGTAGATCATTAAAGGCATGCTTGCAGTTGATACATCAGGTAGAAAGGTTAAGTTGATGTATCTACCGTTTCTTCAAGATCTGGACAATGTTGGAAGATACGCTTGGAAAGCAGCCACACTTGCTATACTTGTTTACCCGAAAAATTGGATAGAGTTGAATTTGTAAGTAGTTCTAAGGATACATGATATATCTTGACACAAATTGTATAGATAAATAGGAATACGTATATTCTTAACTATATGAGCGAAAGATAAAGCAGCGAGAAAGAAGAATTAATGAACTAGATAAGATAAAAATAAAATGAGCTCAAGGGGTTGATCTTTCAATATGAGAAGTAGTCTTTTGTTACAATATGTCTATGCTTCATACTTACATCAATCATCCTCTTTATAGTAGAGGGATCCTACTTTGGATATAATAAAAACTATATAGTGGGGAACCCATGATGAAATTAGCTTTTCCCTAATTTCCGCCAGGATTCTCTCCCCTAGTACGGTTGCAACGGCTCTTGTCTGTTAGCTCGATACTAACTTGAGCTCGGTAGTGACTCGAGCCCCTGGCCTTGACTCGAGCTCAATTTTAAATCAGGGTCTGGATATTCGGGGTTGGTGTTGGTCGGTCTATGCATCTTCGACAATTTCACTTCGCCTCGTAGTTTGATTTAGATATGAGCTCGATAATAATACCGAGCTTGTCATTGATCGATTTTTAGAGCTTGAAGCTTGACGTCCTTGCTTCGGACCTCAACCTAACACTAAGCAGATACCCCTTGAACGATGTATGATTATCTCGATTAGTCCGTACGACAGACTAATTGGTTTTGACCGTATACAGATAGTCCCCTCATTTCTCGGGAAGGATGTAATGGAAAACGATATGATTTCCCAATGGTACGATTAAATATACACTAACGTTTGCGTCGAGTTCGATTGTGACGTACGTGATAGCTGTCCCATTAGCTCCCTTTACCGAGGCATTTTACTGTGCGTCAGACGATGGTCGGCATTTACCGATATTGAACCGCCACCGTTTAGCCAATAAATATCCCTTTTTCTACCATTAATCACTTTTACATTCTCTGATCTCAAAATTTTCTAACCATTCTCTCATACTTTCTGAATTCGTTCGAGTGTGAAACTTTCCTTCTAGGACTCTCATACAAAGTGTGTATACCTACCCGTCTACATTAGGACCTTTCGACCCTGTTATCATTGACTTTTGTTGTTAATACCGAATAACTCTAGGCTAGATTCATCCTTCCTTTTGGCGGATCATTATTTTGATCCGTTTCTTTGCAAACAAGATCTAGGGGATGCCTTTCATCCTCGATCATCTTATTAGACTGTATAGTCCCCGCCTCTTTCGAGGCGGATTAATAAAACTGCAATGTCGGGCTACCAAGGTATTGTTCTCGAGCATAGACGAGGACAAGGATCGAGGTTGGATGAGCAGGTTCGTTCGAGTGAAGATTTCAGACCTGATCCCAGCGAAAAGGTACTGTTCCCCGAATAGTGGAATATGAATCATGTGTGTGATTTTACTGTTTTATTCCCTATCGCCTTGTCTCTTTATTTCTTTTCTTGCCGATATATGTTTTGTGATGCAGCGGTTCCTTGGATGTCCGGTTCCTTGGATGCCCGGTTCCATTCCCGACCTTAAGAGATGGGGGATGAATTTGAATGGGCTGTCCCTGAATCTCTTTGAACCGAAGAGAACGCCCCAAGTGACTTACTTGGGGCAGTAGCAATCGAAGGTTTGCCCACCTTTCCTACTTTTTTTGAAGGGGCGATTCGGGAAACCCAAGCTTTGGGGGCCTTCAAACTAGACAGGCCTCATGAGGGAGATGATCACTTTTGTGGTCTATTTACCGGTGTCGAGGATGCTGCTGGTAGTAGTGATGCATCAGATATTTTTCATGGAGTGCATCAGGCTTTGAATCAGGTAAGTCTTAAATTATTTTGTTGGTATTATCTCTTATGTATGTTTTTCTTTTCTCCCTTCGTTTCTTCTTCCCTCGTAGGCCGTGAAAGCTCATCGAGAAGCATGTTCTCGATCTCGAGCTGATTTGCGTCGATACGAGGTCGACCTCCAATGGGTTACGGAGGAGAGAAATACCCTCAAACTCCTATTAGGGCAAAGGGGGGAGGAAATCAAGGACCTCCGAGCTGAGTTGACTAAAGCTCACCAAGATCAGACCGATCTGTCCGAGCAGGTAATGATACTATTAAACGCCTATGGGCTCGATACTGGAATGATGGCTAATCTTTCGGTCTCACAGCTGTAGTAGAAGCTTGAGTTGATCGGGAAACTCCATGAGAAGGTCGATGTGATAAAGGCGAAGTCCTTGAAATGGAAAGGAAATATAGACCGCTTTGCTGCAGAGAAAGTGGTTGCTCAAGCCCGATTGTCATCGGCCGAATGTCAACTTCAAAACCTGAAGAAAAAAAGCTTGGTTCAAGCAAAGAAAACGGAGGATCTCGAGGCTCGGTTGGCTTCTCAACTTGCCAAGGCTGAAAAAACAAAGGCCGATGCAGACGCATTTGTGGCTGTTTATCGGGCTGATGCTGAAGCCGCTTAGTCATATGTGAGAGAGATTGCCGATACTACTTGAACTCAAGCACATTAGATCGTCGAATTTTCCAAATGCCAATCTCGGAGGGAAACCCTCGAGGAGATTCATGATCGGGGCTTCGATCTTTTCGAAGAGATAACAAAGGCAAGAAAGCTTGAAGCTGATGATGGGGCTTTAGCCTTCGATGATGATGACATGAGCAAGAGTGGGTCTTAGAGTGGGTAGGAGCCCGATGGAGAAAAGACTGCTCCCGTAGATAATTTGTTTTTTATTCATATTTTATTGTAAGGCCCTGATCGGTCGTTTTGTAAATATCATCTTGTATATAAAGGTTTTTTCTTTTCTAAGCTTGTCTCTTTTTTCATTCTTCTGCCTAGTGAAGATTTTGTTTACTCGTGCCTTATGAAAATGTTCATAAGTTTGAGTTTTTATGAAATTTTGATTGAACTCGGTCTTTGTAGCCTTTATAACTGAGTGAGTATTTGCTTGAACTCAAAGTGCGAGTGGCCCTTAGGCTATTATTGCTGAGTGAACTTTTGCTCGAATTTTAAGTATAGTAACCCTTAGGCTTACTGGTCGAGTGAGTGATTTCTCGAACTTGAAGTAAGATAGCCCGTAGGCTTACTGGTCGAGTGAGTGATTGCTCGAACTCGAAGTAAGGTAGCCCGTAGGCTTAATGGTCGAGTGAGTGATTGCTCGAACTCAAAGTAAGGTAGCTCGTAGGCTTAATGGTCGAGTGAGTGATTGCTCGAACTCGAAGTAAGATAGCCCGTAGGCTTAATGGTCGAGTGAGTGATTGCTCGAACTCGAAGTAAGATAGACCGTAGGCTTAATAGTCGAGTGATTGATTGCTCGAACTTGAATTAAGGTAGCCCGTAGGCTTAATGGTCGAGTGAGTGATTACTCGAACTTGAAGTAATATAGCCCATAGACTTAATGGTCGATTGAGTGATTACTCAAACTCGAAGTAAGATAGACCGTAGGATTAATGGTCGAGTGAGTGATTGCTCGAACTCGAAGTAAGATATCCCGTAGTCTTATTTGCGTCATGAAGTATCATGAACCTTTCAAAATATGAGGTATCGGTAAAGATAAAGTTTTCCTTTATAATTCATCATACATGTGCTCGGGCTCGAGCGAAACTATGCGGACATGGTTCGTTTTGAACATTTGGCCCTTACACTTTTCTTCCCTATCGTGACACTGCTTGACATTAATTTTATATAAAAAACTATTTTGTACTGAACTTGATTTACTTGACGGGTAAAGCCATACAGTATTTGAGGTTGATCGTAAAGAAGCCTCGGATACTATTGAACTGTCCTCAGGTAGCATATGGTTGTTGCCTCATTAAAAACCTCGCCGTAAAAAAACCCATTTGGGATAAAAGCCGATCTAAGGAAAAAAGAGCGCGTACTTTAAAACCTGAGGTCTCGATGTCTTTGGTCGAACTCCTGCAATGAGTTAGCATCGAATATGTATATATGGATGAAAGAAGAGAGAGAATCATACCTTAACAATATCATTTGAGAAGTGATATGTTCCAATTGTTCGATAATGGTTTGCCATCCATCGTTCCGAGTTTATAAGACCCCTTTCCGACTATATCGAGGACTTGATAGGGTCCTTCCCAATTTGGGCCGAGCTTCCCTTCATTAGGATCTTGAGTATTTACGGTGACCTTCCTTAGGACTAAGTTCCCGATCCTGAAGAGGCGGAGGTTGGTTATTCTATTGTATTACCATTTGATTTGTTGCTTTTGTGTAGCTATTCAAACAAGTACCGTTTCTCGTTTTTCATCTAGTAATTCGAGGCTAGTATTCGTTGTCTTATGGTTCAATTCCACTGATGTATGTCAAAACCTTGCGTTGGGTTCTCCGACTGGAATTAAGGCTTCGGAACCGTACACTAAGGAAAATTGAGTTGCTCCTGTACTGGACTTTGATGTTATTCGATATGCCCATAGGACTTCAGGCAGAATTTCTCTCTATTTCCCTTTGGCTTCATTCAACCTTTTCTTCAGGTTTTAGATGATAGTCTTGTTCGTTGATTCGGCTTGTCCGTTCCCACTGGGGTGATATGGTGTTGATAATATCCTTTTTATTTTATGGTCTTCGAGAAATTTTGTTACTTTACTGCCAATAAATTGCTTACCCTTGTCGTATGATATTTCTGCGGGTATCCCAAATCGACACATGACGTGATCCTAGATGAAATCTATAACCTTTATTTCTCTTACTTTCTCGAACGCCTGTGCTTCAACCTATTTAAAGAAATAGTCAGTCATAAATAAAATGAACTTAGCTTTACCTGGGGCCAATGGTAGAGGGCCGACGATATCCATCCCCCATTTCATGAATGGCCACGGGGATATAACTGAATGAAGTTGTTCTCCGAGTTGATGGATCATCGGTGCAAACCTTTGACATTTATCACATCTTCGAACAAACTCCTTAGTGTCCTTTTCCAGGCTATCCTAGTAATATCCTATTCTGATGATTTTGTGAATCAGTGGATCGGCGCCGGAGTAGTTCCCACAAGTGCCTTCATGGACCTCTCGTAAAACATAATCAGTGTTTCCTAGTCCCAAGCATACTGCCAATGGTCTATCGAATGTCCTTCTGTATAATGTTCCGTCTTCAGCCAACGTGAATCGAACAACTTTGGTTCGTAGGGCCCTTGATTTTTTTGGGTTCGATGGGAATTTTCCGTTTCCCAAATATTCAATATACTTATTTCTCCAATCCCACGTTAAGCTTGTGGAATTTATCTCGGCATGCCCCTCTTCCATTACAGACCCCGAGAGTTGAACGACAGTCCCTGAGTCGATCTCACCTTCCGCGACCGATGACCCCAAATTTGCGAGTGCATCGGCCTCACTGTTTTGTTCTCGAGGCACATATTGTAAAGTCCATTCCTTAAAATGGTGCAAAGTTACCTGTAATTTGTCTAAATACCTTTTTATTCTATCTTCTCGAACTTTGAAGGTTTTGTTTACTTGGTTCACTACCAGTAAACAGTCATATTTGGCTTCAATGACTTCTCCTCCCAGGCTTTTGGCTAGCTCGAGACCTGCGATCATGGCCTCGTACTCGGCCTCATTGTTAGTTAACCTAGAAGTTTTGATAGATTGCCTAATAATGCCACACGTGGGGGGTTTCAACACGATGCCAAGCCCGGACCCCTTCACATTCGAAGCACCATCTGTGAAGAGGGTCCAAATCCCCGATGATGTACTTGATTTTAACAAGAGTTCTTTTTCAACTTCGGGTACGAGGGTTCGCGTGAAATCGGCCACGAAGTCCACTAAAATTTGGGACTTGATGGCCGTACGGGGTTGATATTCGATATCGTACCCGCTGAGTTAGATGGCCTATTTGGCCATTCGGCTCGATAGTTCGGGCTTGTATTAAATATTACGAAGTTGGTAAGTTGTCAACACGCATATGGGGTGACATTGGAAGTATGGTCTTAATTTCCTAGAAGCGCTTATCAATGCAAGTGCCAATTTCTCTAAGTGTGGATATCTAGTCTCTGCTTCTCCTAAGGTCCGACTTACATAATAAATGGGAAATTGTGTACCTTGATCTTCTCGAACTAGGATGCCACTTACCGTAATTTCTGATACGGCCAAGTATAAGTAAAGTTTCTCATCTGTCTTTAGAGTGTGAAGTAGTGGCGGACTCGACAGGTATCGTTTCAATTGTTCTAATTCTTGTTGGCATTCCGGGGTCCAGGCGAAATTGTTCCTATTTTTGAGTAGAGATAAGAATCCGTGGCTTCGATCCGACAACCTCGAAATGAATCGGCCTAAGCCAGATATCCGTCCGGTCAGCTTCTGCACTGCTTTTACACTGTCCATGATGGTGATGTCTTCGATGGCCTTGATTTTATCGGGGTTGATCTCGATTCCCCGATTTGATACCATGAAGCCAAGGAATTTGCCCGAACCGACCCCGAAAGTACATTTCTTGGTGTTGAGCTTCATGTTGTATTTCCTTAAAATCTCGAATGTTTCATGCAAATGGGTTAAATGGTCCTTTGCGCATAGGGACTTAACTAGCATGTCATCAATATAAACTTCCATTGATTCACCTATTTGTTTTTCGAACATTTTATTCACTAGGCGTTGGTAAGTAGCTCTTGCATTTTTTACCCCGAAGGGCATTACATTATAACAATATGTTCCATCCTTGGTGATAAACGAAGTCTTTTCTTGGTCCTCCGGGTTCATTCGAATTTGATTGTACCCGGAATAGGCATCGAGAAAGGTAAGGATCTCGTGGCCGACTGTGGCATCGATCATGCAATCGATGTTAGGCAGTGGAAAAGAATATTTGGGGCATGCCTTGTTTAGATCTTTATAGTCTACACATATTCTAAGTTTGTTCCCTTTTTTAGGGACTACAACTACATTAGCTAACCATTCAGGATATTTTACTTCCCGAATCGACCCTATTTTGAGAAGTTTACTTATCTCGTCCTTCACGAATGCGTGCTTTAACTCGGACCGAGGTCTTTTTTTTTGCTTCACTGGTCTGAACCTAGGGTCCAAGCTCAGCCGGTGCATTGTTATCGACGATGGGATTCCTGTCATGTCTAAATGGGACCAAGCAAAGAATTCTATGTTATCAATAAGAAATTGAGTAAGTCTTTTCCTGAGTTCGGGGGTCAATCCCGTTCCTAAGTATACCTTTCTTTCTGGCAGATGTTCGATTAATATAACCTGTTCTAGTTCTTCGACCGTTGATTTGGTAGGGTCAGAATCTTCGGGGACGATAAAAGTTCAAGGGGTCAGGAAACTTTCCTCGTCATCTTCTGTCTCCTGCTTCACCAATTTGGTCGAGACTGGCGGTTGTGATTGCTATTTGGCCTCTCGCCTATTTTTAATGCTCGATCTTTCCGAGGTTGATAATTTTGATATCGGTGTTACCTCATCGACTGCAAACATTTCTTTCACCGCATGTTGCTCCCCGTACACTGTTTTCATGTCGTCCGACGTTGGGAATTTCATTACTTGATGGAGAGTCGAAGGCATTGCCCTCATGTTGTAGATCCAAGGCCTTTCGAGTAGGGCATTTTACCTCATGTCGCTTTCGATTACATGGAACTTTGTATTTTGGATGGTTCCGGCCACATTCACTGGTAGAATAATCTCTCCTTTAGTCGTTTCACTGGCTATGTTGAAGCCGTTTAAGACCCGAGCTGCGGGCACTACTTGATTCTGTAGACCGAGTTGCTCCACGACCCGTGATCGGATGATATTCGCAGAGCTACCTAGATCCACTAAAACACGCTTAACTTGAACTTTATTTAAAAGGATAGAAATTACCAGAGCGTCGTTGTGGTGCTGAGAAATGCCTTCTGCTTCTTTGTTTTCGAACGATAAAGTGCCTTCGGGCACATAATCTCGGGTTCGTTTTTCTCCTTTGGCCGATACCTTAATGCGTTTGAGTGTGGGTCTCTATGGAGTGTCGACCCCACCAATGATCATATGAATGATATGTTGAGGTTCCTCTTGTTTATATTTTCCGTCGGAGTCCCTTTCTCTGAAGTGATTCTTGGCTCGATCGCTGAGGAACTCTCGAAGGTAGCCCTCATTGAATAGACGGGCTACCTCCTCCCTTAATTGTCTGCAATCCTAGGTCTTGTGGCCATGCGTACCATGATATTTGCACATAGAATTTGGGTCTCTTTGGGAAGGATTGGTTTGCATGGGTCCGGGCCACCTAGTATCTTTGATTCTTTCGATTGCCAATAGAATGCTCGATGCATCGACGCTGAAGTTATACTCTGATAACCGAGGTGCCTCTCTATGATCGGCATATTTGTCAAAGACATTCTTGCTCACAAGTCCCCGAGAATTCTGTCTTCGATCACTCATTCGATTGTTCTGGGCGGCATTGCGTATTGAATCGTTGTTTATTCGATCTGCGACGTATGGTTGATATCGGTCTCTGTTCGACCTCATTTCTCTGTCGATGTCCCTCTGGTTTTTAATAGCCAATCTGTTTGGATGTGCGGATCCGTAAGGAGTCGTAATTGATCGTCTTCGACTCTGATTTTTGATTGATATCGCTTGTGCACATTTGCCCAAGTTATTGCTGGATACTCGATCAAATTTTGTTTCAGTCGACATGATGCTATCAAACTTTACTTGTTCAACCCTTGGGTCAAATCTTGGACGGCCCAATCGTGTGTGACCGGTGGCAATTCCATGCATTTTATTTGAAATCGGGACACAAACTCCCTCAGCATTTCATTATCCCTTTGTTTTACTTTGAAAAGGTCCGATTTCCTTGTTGCAACCTTTATGGCACCGGCGTGTGCCTTTACAAATGATTCCGCTAACATGGCAAATGAATCGATGGAATTTGGTGGCAGGTTATGATACCAAATCATTGCCCCCTTTGAGATGGTCTCTCCGAATGTTTTCAACAACACGAATTCGATTTCATCGTCTTCCAAATCGTTACCCTTGATGGCACATGTGTAAGAGATGACATGTTCGTTGGGTCGGTCGTACAGTTATATTTTGGGATTTCGGGCATACGGAAATTTTTGGGGATTGGTTTTGGGGCTGCATTCGAGGGAAAAGGCTTTTGTAGGAATTGTTTGGAATCCAACCCTTTTATCATCGGTGAAGCCCCCGAGATTTGATTGACCCTGGAATTATATATTTCTACCTTTTTATCGTTGACTTCGATTCGCTTTGTGATCTCCTTAAGTATTTTAGCAATTTTGGGAGTAGTCCCTGATTCTTGCTTGTTTGACCTTACTACGGCTGGCTCCGTTTGGCGGGCAATTTCTCGAGGTGGACTGGGCTCAGGTCTGCTCGGTAGCTGGGTTTGGCTTTGCAACTGAGCTATTGCTACCTGCTGGGCTTGCAACATTTCAAAGATCATACGTAAGTTGACTCCGTTCTCCTCAACGTTATGGGTGTCTCGAGATGCAGATCAAGTACCGCCATGAATGCTATTTTTAGGTTCAGAACTCTGGTTTGCCTCAAAGGCCACATGTGAATTGACGTCTAGCGGTACTTCGACTCGAGCTTCAGGCACTTTGACTCGAGCTTCAATGACATCGATAAGCGGCCTTCCGGCCCTGGGCATCAAGTTGTTGGTTTCATCTTGGCCAACTTCGATGTCGGTAGGTAAAGCATTAATCGAGGGTTTTTCATTGCTAATTTGAAGTCAAAGACATTCTCAAAAGACGAGCGTAAACTGGTGTGTGTTGCAGATTTGAATCAAACAACCACTGTTATCCTTAGCCCCTCGGTGGGCGCCAAACTATTTACCCAAAAAATCGGATAGAGTTGAATTTGTAAGTAGTTCTAAGGATACATGATATATCTTAACACAAATCATATAGATAAATAGGAATACATATATTCTTGACTATATGAGCGAAAGATGAAGCAACGAGAAATAAGAATGAATGAACTAGATAAGATAAAAATAAAATGAGCTCAAGGGGTTGATATTTCAATATGAGAAGTAGTCTTTTGTTACAATGTGTCCATGATTCATGCTTGCAACAATTATCCTCTTTATAGTAGAGGGATCCTCCTTTGGATATAATACAAAATACATAGTGGGGAACCCATGATGAAATTAGCTTTTCCCTAATTTCCGCCGGGATTCTCTCCCCTAGTGCGGTTGCAATGACTCTTGTCTGTCAGCTCAATACTGACTCGAGCTCGGTAGTGACTCGAGCCTCTGGCCTTGACTCGAGCTCTATTCTAACTCGGGGTCTGGATATTCGGGGTTGGTGTTGGTCGGTCTATGCATCTTCGACAATTTCACTTCGCCTCGTAGTTCGATTTGGATATGAGCTCGATAATAATACCGAGCTTGTCATTAATCAATCTTTAGAGCTTGAAGCTTGACGTCCTTGCTTCGGACCTCGACCTAACATTAGGCAAATACCCCTTGATCGATGTATTATTATCTTGATTAGTCCGTACGACGGACTAATCGGTTTTGACTGTATACAGATAGTCCCCTCGTTTCTCGGGAAGGATGTAACGGGAAACGATATGATTTTCCAACGGTACAATTAAATATACACTGACGTTTGTGTCGAGTTCGATCGTGATGTACGTGATAGCTGTCCCGTCAGCTCCGTTTACTGAGGCATTTTAATGTGTGTCAGACGATGGTCGAAATTTACCGATATTGAACCGCCACCGCTTAGCCTATAAATATCCCTTTTTTCTACCATTAATCACTTTTACATTCTTTGATCTCAAATTTTTTTAAGCATTCTCTCATACTTTCTGAATTCGTTTGAGTGTGAAACTTTCCTTCTGTGGTTTTCACTACAACATCTTTCTTTGAAACACCATATCTTCTTTATTTTTTTCTTCTAAATTCAAAGAAAATGGTAAAAACATCAAAAACCGTTCCTCGAAAAGAAGAGGCCTCTTCTTCACAGTCCGCCGCCGATAAAATACCGGTGGAGCCACGACCAGAGGAGTATGTTCCCAAAACATGTCTTCTCACCTCTAATTTCAAGCTCGACAAAGGAACATTGGTTCCCGATCGGTGTGAACTGGTATCGAGATATTTATGCTCGATACCCAAAAAGCAACTTGCATAGTTGAAGACAGATTGCAACTGGGACAATAAAGAAGTGGTGATTCCGGCTTCCGACAAAGATATTACCACCCACGTGGAAGGGTTCTTAAGTGTGTATACCTACCCATTTACGTTAGGACCTTTCGACCTTGTTATCATCGACTTTTGTCATCAATACCGAATAACTCTAGGCTAGATTCATCCTTCCTTTTGGCGGATCGTTATTCTGATCCGTTTATTTGCAAATAAGATCGAGGGGATGCCTTTCACCCTTGATCATCTTATTATATTGTATAGTCCCCGCCTCTTTCGAGGCGGATTAATAAAACCGCAATGCCGGGCTACCAAGGTATTGTTCTCGAGCATAGACGAGGACAAGGATCTAGGTTGGATGAGCAGGTTCGTTCGAGTGAAGACTTCGGACCTGATCCCAGCTGAAAAGATGTCGTTCCCCGAAGAGTGGAATATGAATCGTGAGTGTGATTTTACTATTTTATTCCATATCGCCTTGTCTCTTTGTTTCTTTTCTTGTCGATATCTCTTTCGTGATGCAGCAGTTCCTTAGATGCCCGGTGTTGTTCCCTACCTTAAGAGCTGGGCACAAGCTCTAGCTTTGAACTCCACATATGCCGAACGCTCGTGGCGTGATCTGGAAAAAGGCAATGAGAGGCAAAAAATCATGGTAAGTCTATTTCTCATGTCTTTGGGAGTTCGAACGAAATATTTTCCTTATACTCAACCGATTTTCTTGTGTGTAGGCCTGGGCAGAGACGCAATTTTGAGGCCCTTGCCCGGTGAGGAAGAAACCTCGGTCCCGATTTCCAAACTAGCGAAGGGGAATAAGAGAAAAAGGGCTTCTACTTCTGAAAATCCAAAACCGAAGGCAAGGTCGACTCATAAGTTGAAGAAGAATATCATCCCTTGGACCTTAGAATCGGTTCAGCACCTAAGAGATTAAGATGAGGAAGAAGAAGGTGAGCTGTGGCCTGAGTGAAGAAAACCGTCGATGCTCCACAAGTAGCTGGATCGATGGTGGTTTTTACGGCTCCGCCTCGAACTGAGGACATATCGGAGAAAGATTTGGGCAGAGTCCCTGAGTCGATAGAGGTCGAGGATGTTTCCCATCGAAGACAACAGATGGGGAATGTATTTGAAGGGGCTGTCCCTGAATCTCTTCGAACCGAAGAGAATGCCCCAAGTAACTTACTTGGGGCAGTAGCAATCGAAGGTTTGCCCACCTTTCCTACTTTTTCTAAAGGGGCGATTCGGGAAGCCCAAGCTTTGAGGGCCTTCGAACTAGAAAGGCCTCATAAGGGAGATGATCCCTTTTGTGGTCTATTTACCGATATCGAGGATGCTGCCGGTAGTAGTGATGCATTAGATATGTTTCATGGAGTGCATCAGGCTTTGAATCAGGTATTGTTCTCGAGCATAGACGAGGACAGGGATCTAGGTTGGATGAGCAGGTTCGTTCGAGTGAAGACTTCGGACCTGATCCCAGCTGAAAAGATGTCATTCCCCGAAGAGTGGAATATGAATCGTGAGTGTGATTTTACTATTTTATTCCATTTCGCCTTGTCTCTTTGTTTCTTTTCTTGTCGATATCTCTTTCGTGATGCAGCGGTTCCTTAGATGCCCGGTGTTGTTCCCTACCTTAAGAGCTGGGCACAAGCTCTAGCTTTGAACTCCACATACGTCGAACGCTCGTGGCGTGATCTGGAAAAAGGCCGATGAGAGGCAAAAAATCATGGTAAGCCTATTTCTCATGTCTTTTGGAGTTCGAACGAAATATTTTCCTTATACTCAACCGATTTTCTTGTGTGTAGGCCTGGGCAGAGACGCAATTTTGAGGCCCCCTGCCTGGCGAGGAAGAGACCTCGGTCCCGGTTTCCAAACCGGCGAAGGGGAATAAGAGAAAAAGGGCCTCTACTTCTGAAAATCCAAAACCAAAGACAAAGACGACTCATAAGTCGAAGAAGAATATCATCCCTTGGACCTTAGAATCGGTTCAGCACCTAAGAGATTAAGATGAGGAAGAAGAAGGTGAGCTGTGGCCTGAGCGAAGAAAACCGTCGATGCTCCACAAGTAGCTGGATCGATGGTGGTTTTTACGGCTCCGCCTCGAACTGAGGACATATCGGAGAAAGATTTGGGCAGAGTCCCTGAGTCGATGGAGGTCGAGGACGTTTCCCATCGAAGACAACAGATGGGGAATGTATTTGAAGGGGCTGTCCCTGAATCTCTTCGAACCGAAGAGAACGCCCCAAGTAACTTACTTGGGGCAGTAGCAATCGAAGGTTTGCCAACCTTTCCTACTTTTTCTGAAGGGGCGATTCGGGAAGCCCAAGCTTTGGGGGCCTTTGAACTAGAAAGGCCTCATGAGGGAGATGATTCCTTTTGTGGTCTATTTAACGGTGTCGAGGATGCTGCCGGTAGTAGTGATGCATCCGATATTTATCATGGAGTGCATCAGGCTTTGAATCAGGTAAGTCTTAAATTATTTTGTTGGTATTATCTCTTATGTCTGTTTTTCTTTTCTCACTTCGTTTCTTCTTCCCTCGTAGGCCGTGGAAGCTCATCGAGAAGCATGTTCTCAATCCCGAGCTGAGTTACGTCGATACAAGGTCGACCTCCAACGGGTTACGGAGGAGAGGAATGCCCTCAAACTCCTCTTAGGGCAAAGGGGGGAGGAAATCAAGGACCTCCGAGCTAAGTTGACTAAAGCTCACCAAGATCAAACCGATCTGTCCGAGCAGGTAATGATACTATTAAATGCCTATGGGCTCGATACTGTAACGATGGCTAATCTTTCGGTCTCACACCTGCAGCAAAAGCTTGAGTTGATTGGGAAACTCCGTGAGGAGGTCGATGTGATAAAGGTGGAGTCCTTGAAATGGAAAGGAAATATGGACACTTTACTGCTGAGAAAGTGGTTGCTCGAGCCGATTGTCATCGGCTGAAAGTCAACTTCAAAACTTGAAGAAAAAAAGCTTGGTTCAAGCAAAGGAAACGGAGGATGCAGACGCATTTGTGGCTGTGTATCGGGCTGATGCTGAAGCCGCTCAGTCACATGCGAGAGAGGTTGCCGATACTGCTTGAACTCGAGCACATTGGATCGCCGAATTTTCCAAATGCCAATCTCGGAGGGAAACCCTCGAGGAGATTCATGATCGGGGCTTCGATCTTTTCGAAGAGATAACAAAGGCAAGAGAGCTTGAAGCTGATGATGGGGCTTTGGCCTTCGATGATGATGACGATGATGATGACGGCGATGATGACATGAGCAAGAGTGGGTCTCAGAGTGGGGAGGAGCCCGATGGAGAAAAGACTGCTCCCGTAGATAATTTGTTTTTTTTAAATATATTTTTGTGTAAGGCCCTGATCGGTCGTTTTGTAAATATCATCGTGTATATAAAGGTTTTTTATTTTTTGAGCTTGTCTCTTTTTTCATTCTTCTGCCTAGTGAAGATTTTGTTTTCTCGTGCCTTATGAAAATGTTCATAAATTTGAGTTTTTATGAAATTTTGATTGAGCTCGGAATTTGTAGCCTTTATAACTGAGTGAGTATTTGCTTGAACTCGAAGTCGAGTGAGTGATTACTCGAACTCGAAGTAAGATAGCCCGTAGGCTTAATGGTCGATTGAGTGATTGCTCAAACTCGAAGTAAGGTAGCCCGTAGGCTTAATGGTCGAGTGAGTGATTGCTCGAACTCGAAGTAAGATAGCCCGTAGGCTTATTTGAGTCATGAAGTAGCATGAACCTTTCAAAATACGAGGTATCGGTAAAGACAAAGTTTCCCTTTATAAGTCATCATACATGTGCTCGGGCTCGAGCGAAACTATGGGGACATGGTTCGTTTTGAACATTTAGCCCTTACACTTTTCTTCCCTATCGTGACACTGCTTGACAATAATTTTATATAAAAAACTATTTTGTACTGAACTCGATTTACTTGACGGGTAAAGCCATCCAGTATTTGAGGTTGATCGTAAAGAAGACTCGGATACTATTGAAGTGTCCTCAGGTAGCACATGGTTATTGCCTCGTTAAAAACCTCGCCGGAAAAAACCCATTTGGGATAAAAACCGATCTAAGGAAAAAAGAGTGTGTACTTTAAAACCTGAGGTCTCGATGTCTTTGGTCGAACTCCTACAATGAGTTAGCGTCGAATATGTTTATATGGACGAAAGAAGAGAGAGAATCATACCTTAACAATAATATCGTTTGAGAAGTGATATGTTACAATTGTTCGATAATGGTTTGCCATCCATCGTTCCGAGTTTATAAGACCCCTTTCCGACTATATCAAGGACTTGATAGGGTCCTTCCCAATTTGGGCCGAGCTTCCCTTCATTAGGATCTTGAGTATTGATGGTGACCTTCCTTAGGACTAAGTTCCCGATCCTGAAGTGGCGGAGGTTGGTTCTTCTATTGTAGTACCTTTCGATTTGTTGCTTTTGTGCAGCCATTCGAACAAGTGTCACTTCTCGTTTTTCATCTAGTAATTCGAGGCTAGTATTCATTGTTTCATGGTTTGATTCCACCAATGTATGTTGAAACCTTGCGTTGGGTTCTCTGACTTCGACTGGAATTAAGGCTTCGGAACCGTACACTAAGAAAAACGGAGTTGCTCCTGTACTGGACTTCGATGTTATTCGATATGCCCATAGGACTTCGGGCAGAATTTCTCTTCATTTCCCTTTGGCTTCATTCAACATTTTCTTCAGGTTTTGGATGATAGTCTTGTTCGTTGATTCGGCTTGTCCGTTCCCACTGGGGTGATACAGTGTCGATAATATCCTTTTTATTTTATGGTCTTCGAGAAATTTTGTTACTTTACTGCCGATAAATTGCTTACCATTGTCGCATGCCATTTCTGTGGGTATCCCAAATCGACACATGATGTGATCCCAGATGAAATCTATAACCTTTTTTTCTCTTACTTTCTCGAACGCCTGTGCTTCAACCCATTTAGAGAAATAGTTAGTCATAACTAAAATAAACTTAGCTTTACCTGGGACCGATGGTAGAGGGCCAACGATATCCGTCCCCCATTTCATGAATGACCACAGGGATAGAACTGAATGAAGTTGTTCTCCGGGTTGATGGATCATCGGTGCAAACCTTTGACATTTATCACATCTTCGAACAAACTCCTTAGTGTCCTTTTCCAGGCTATCCCACTAATATCCTGCTCTGATGATTTTGTGAATCAGTGGTTCGGCGCCGGAGTGGTTCCCACAAGTGCCTTCATGGACCTCTCGTAAAACATAATCAGTGTCTCCTGGTCCCAAGCATACTGCCAATGGTCCATCAAACGTCCTTCTGTATAATGTTCCGTCTTCAGCCAACATGAATCGAGCAACTTTGGTTCGTAGGGCCCTCGAGTCACTGCCGAGCTCGAGTCAGTATCGAGCTCACAGACAAGAGCCGTTGCAATCGCACTAGGAGAGAGAATCCCGACGAAAATTAGAAAAAAGCTAATTTCATCATGGGTTCCCCATTATGTATTTTTTATTAAATCCAAAGTAGGATCCCTATACTATAAAGAGGATGATTGTTGTAAGCATGAAGTATGGACACATTGTAACAAAAGTCTACTTCTCATATTGAAAGATCAACCCCTTGAGCTCATTTTGTTTTTATCTTATCTAGTTCATTCATTCTTCTTTCTCGCTGCTTTATCTTTCGCTCATATAGTCAAGAATATAGATATTCCTATTTATCTATACGATTTGTGTCAAGATATATTACGTATCCTTAGAATTACTTACAAATTTAACTCTATCCGATTTTCCGTGTTTACACATAGCACTTTTAAATTTGCGTTCTTGGTGTTGGATAGCTGCATGCCACATCATTCCCTCTAACCCCTTGTTCGAAAACTTTGAGTTGAAATTGCTCTTTAAATGCCTGACATAATCGATGATATGCATTCGGCTCATGCAGCTGGACGAGCTCCTCAAAACTTCGAATAATTCCAAGAGCCCGATCTGTATGTATGTAACTTCCCTGCGACCTTTTACAACATGCACTGCAAGACATGACAAGAACCACGACCAAGCATCTTTCGACTCCTTATCGATAATTGCAAATGCTAATGAGAATATCTGTCCATTTGCATTTGCAGTCATAATAATTAACATCTTTAAGTCGTACTTTCCATAAATGTGAGTGCCATCAATGGATATAACAGGTTTGCAACTCTTAAATCCTTTAATACAAAGTTTAAATGCCCCAAAAATATACTTAAAGATATTTATCTCCGCCGTTGACCGATCTGCATGTACCCATTCCACCACCGTTCCTGGATTAAAATGCTTGAGTGCATTCATATACATAGGACGCTGGGCAAATGACTCATCAAAGTCACCATATATTATCTTGAATGCACGCCTCCGACCGAGCCAAGCATTTTTGTACGACGGAGTGTGTGAAACTGCAACCTTAACTGTAGTCTGCACCTCTTTAAGCTTGAACTGAGGATTGTTCCTAACATAAGATAATAACAAAGAAGCAATAAGGTTAGTATCCAAGTTATAATGATCCTCTGGGATTACACCCATCAGACAGATGTGCATGCCATAATATTTTCCAATTGTCCATAAATTGATTTGAGTTTTCTTGCCTCTGAGCATCCATTTGCATCCGGATTCCCACCCCCTACAATGAACGGTCCAATAATTCTTTTTGGCTTCACATGCCTTAAACTCCCTATTTGCCCACAAACTTCATAGTTTCACAGCAGTTTTCAGTCTCTCTTTGGTGGATAACAACATTTCAGACTCAAGAGCAGTTGCATTATCATCCATCCAAATTTTGCAACGAACACCTTCTAATTCACGGGTAGATGCAAACACCTATGGACGCCCCTGAGTATCATATAAAAATAGAATATTCTCCCTATGAAATGGTTGTGTGTGTTGTACATCATCAACTTGTGGTTGGCTATCATCGTTAACATTTTGTACAGAACCAGAGTCATCAACCTCATCTAACTCATATGCGTCATTTGGGGCGTCACCGTCGGAATCATCACCCCCTTCATCGACATGAGCATCAACTTCAACATGAGCCTGTATATCTGAAATTATTAGAACCTGTGAGATTTCATTATTATCAAGTTTGTTGGTTGCATTGTTGGTTCCTGCTCCGTCTCTAAAACTATGATAATGATAAGTTTCAGTGGAAAATGGTGTGCCAAAACTAGTACAACCATGTCCATAGCTACTAAATGTTGGTTTAATTTCTGGTACTGTACTTTGTAATAACAACCTTATAAAACTATTAAATTCTGAATAACTACCCAGTGGAATCAGTACATGGCACATAGGCTTTGGATGGAAGCTCATTAAGATTAAAAGTCGGACATTAGAAAGAAGATGACTCGCGAAAAATATTTGTAGGCTCAACAACCTCCAATAATTCAGTTTTAATAAACATCTCAAGCACATCAAAATTTATCATTTGTCTTAATCTATCAGGTGCCCTCAAAATTTTTTATAATGACTCACTATCAACAATAGGAATTTCTATATATATCAAGCAGTACCATGTGACCACCTACGAGAGATAACAAGCGTTACCTCGTTAGGCTTGATTTTCATCTTAATATGCAAGTTCCTAAATAGCCACTCATACTTAACATTCAACGAAGGTTTCACAATGGCACGGGCACCACAACTATATCTAACTGTGTCGGTTTCATAAATTATGTCACATTCCTAGTACATCGCAACCCTTACACGCTGATCAGTTAACATTTTAAAACCTACATAAAGTAGCAATTATAATCAATAAATAATATCAATATTTGACAATTAGATTACAAAGTACAAACTATGAAAATAATACTAACCTTTTAACATACTTCGGTATATTCAAACACACCATACACATCATGAAATAACATCGACTTATATAGAATCCAAATGCATGTATTCTAGCATTTGTTTTCAACAAAAGGCACATTTAATATGCAAACCTTTCATTTTTCACAAAGGCGCAATATGACAATGAGTCTTCCGTAAAACGGTAGCGTCAGAAGTCAAATCGGTGTCAGAATTTTTAATTCAATTGAAGGCACGTCACCCTATTGAGCCTTCTGTGTAAATACAAAATATAAGAAAGGCGCGTCATTTAATTGCATATTCAGTTGATTTTAAAATTTACATTAAAGGTGCAATTGCTCAACGCGTCTTTTTCACAAATTACACTTAATGTATCGTCTATTTGGGGGCGTTAATATTACAAGAAGAAGGGTCGCTTATGTGGCGCGCCTTCACCATTGAAGGAAAAAAAATCTGACAAACCCATTTATTGGAGTGGTGCTCCATTTCTAGTCAAGCCTTCTAAAATAAACATGGCAAGGAGACAAAGTCATCAAATTTTATCCCAAAATGATCTAAATATGCATGTTCAATCTGATATTGTTAACAGTGGAGGAACTTTTTTGGAACTATACAATATTTATGGAGGTGGCAAATGTACTGTTTACACTTTCAAAACGATTTAATTTTAAGGGCATAATGGAAAAAATTTAGTTAACTCTATCTTGGTTTTGTAAATTGACAAGTAATTTGGAATAGATATTTTTAATAAGGTAGGCAAGTAGTATGGGACAGAGGCAAAATTGATATTCCATTTTTGACTGGTGACATATCTTGAAAATTGAGAACTCCATCATGACACTACATGTTAGAAACATAAAGATGCTTCTAACATTTAATTCGAAGCATCTTTATGTTTGTTTTTATTACTCCATCATGACACTTTTAGATTTTCTAACTTTTTAATTTTAATCAAATATTTGAATATAAAAATTTTAAATTTTTTAAAATAAAATTTATATATTTAAAAATTACATAAGAAGTATTATAAATCATAATAGTTAATGAGTTGAAAAATTTAAAAAACATATAAAAAATAATAATTCATTTAGTTCTGAAAATCCGAATACCTTTACGTGAATGGAAACGAAGGGGTACTTACTACAGTTACTTGTTAGTATGTATCTTTTTTAATTCTTATGTTTCCTACTGTACTAACAAAATCCCAATCTTCATATATTATAGGATTCTTTTTAAGAGGGCTTTGCTTCTAAGAATAGATGAGAGTACAGAAAAACAAAAATTACATTTCCAATCAATTTTACACACTATCACCGAGTTTTACTCACTATAATATCAAATAATAAAATTGTTTTGTCATATCCAATTAATTGAATTATATGTGTATTTATTAATAAGATACTCTCTCCATCACAATTTATTTGATGGTATTCTTTGACCGGAATGTTTCATATGCTCTTTAAGTATTTTAAATTATTAATTATTGTGATATATATTACTTTTCAAAAGTTTTCAAATATATAAATTTTATTTGAAAAGTTTATGAATTTTATTTACAAATACATTATCAATATTAAAAGTTTATATCTCAAAAAATAAAAAATATCATATTAATTGGGACAGAAAAAATACAAAACGAGAAAGTCAACATTTAGCATCGAATTATGAGACATCACTTGTTATGCCGCATTTTTACTACTCTTTAAATTTCACGCCAGCAAATTAAATAAAAAACTTTCACCATATAAATATTTTGACCACCCATATTAATGTGAACAATATGGGACCACACATCGAATGAAAAGGACATTGTTTACATTTGGTCTTGTAGTTGTAGTACTCGATGTTGCGTTAGAGTTTTATTTAACGAAATATCTTTAATTTCATCTAGGTAAATTGGTTTTGGATATACAAAACAATTATTCCGATCCAACGAAATTGTTAAAGAAAATGAAAATTTCTCTTAGCTTTTTAATCATGTAAAAGGAACAGAGTGAAATGAATGAATCATTTCAATTCATGTAGCAAAAAAAAAAAAAAAACGTTACTAGTAATGCAATTACCACTTCCTCAATTGACCCCCCCCCCCCCCCCCGCGTCCTAAACAACAAAACGAAAGCTAGGTGCTTTTCAGACTGGCAGCTTAGTGCATTATTTTGACTCCGAAGCACCTAACAAAGAATTGGTGCTGTCCTAATTAATAACCACGGAAAAATAGTACATGGGATTATTCGCTTCAATTGGACTTTTTTATTCCGGTTGGAGGAGAAATTACCAAACGTTTAGCATTCCCTCACGCTTGGCGCCAATGACGCTTTTTTAGAGAAAAAAAGAAAATTATGCATTCACCATATGAATACTAGATAATTTGGCTGTGTCAAGATGAACTAAAATTTAGGTCATAACACAACTTGCCGAACTCTTACCAAGCTTTTATTAATGTATTATTTTCTTATGAATTGTTAAATTATCAAATAAGATATTTTATTTTTGTTATGGTCATATATAATATATCAAACAAAAAAAATATTTTAAATTTTTTTTAGCAAAGTTATTCTTGGATCAATTTAGATTAAAAATTAGCCCAACTTTAGATGATACAAAATCCTAAATAGTACAACTGCGGGGAATATTCACTTAAATATTCTTTGGGGAACCCCTCAACATAGAACTAGACGTTACTACTCTAATAGAAGGAATGCTCATCCTCGTTCTCCGTTGAGCTATCTCGACCTCGACGACGACATATTTTTTTTTCGTGACCTCGATCTTTTGAAGCCAAATCATTATATCATATTGACGACACGTGGTAGCCTTCGAAGGATTTTTTAATGTTGACTTGGTCACATTTATGGTAATTTTTAGCCCATATAGTTAGTCCCTCCACTTGTTGAGGCCGTCCTCGTGGGTGAGTTCAATGAGCGGATAACAACGGTCGTGGTCGTTGTGAAAGACATGCGATGTGGCGCTTTGCGAACCGTATATCTCAAATCTTAAATTTTCCAGGTGATTCATTGGAACCATATTGTCAAAGAGAAGATGTGACGTCATGACGTCATTCGTTATGATGATGCCGGTTCCCGACGTGTCACGTCACGCGCGACCCCTACTTGGCTCTCCCGTTTAGATTCTAGTGACAATTATGGTTAATCGTTTCGAGTTCAGTGCCCTCTTCTCTATAAAAGGGGGTGTCTTCACCAGAATTCAAACTTTATATTCTCTAAACTTCTTCTTTGAATTTGCTTCTTTTGCTTCATAACAGTTTCTCGTATTTGCAGCTTTTACTCTCTTCATTTTTCTCAGCTTCCATAACCATGTCGAACCTTCCTTCTGATGTAAATGAGGAGAACCATTCCATTCCTTTAGTTGTTATATTTTCTATTCACGGGGAAGACATCATCGTCGCTGCTGAGGAGGAGGCTCTCCATTCAGTGGAGGAGATCATCCCATGTTATCTTGATGCCAAACCTGATCTCCAACGGCCACCGGAAGTGATGACCGAGAAATTCCAATCCACGATGAGGGCCAGACACTTGGCTGAGTTTAAAACCAAATATGGCCTTCCCGACCATGTGGAGCTAGTTAACACTAGTAGTGGTGAAGTACACATCCACCGTCCTGGGTACTGTGCTCTCTATGCCTACCTATTCGCCATCGATTATCCATTCTCCCTCCTTCTGCCGGTGGAGGAATTTTGTTACCAATAGAATGTTTTCCCTGCTCAGCTCGCCCCCTATGTTTACAAAGTAATTAAGATGCTGTCGAAGTTTGCCCAACTGGCCGAGGTCGAGGTCACAGTGCGTCACTTGGTGCATCTTTTCGCACCCCATTTTTATCGAGGAATGATGTTGAATCTTCGACACCGTGGGGGGAAATGTTTGGTACTGATAATGGATAGTAAAGGTAGCCGGCAGTTCTGGCTCGACTATTTCCTCATCAAGATCGAGGTCTTCGTAGCTGATGTTACTGATTTCCTCGAGGCCTGAAACCATACTCATAAGTATTAGTGGTTTTGCCTTTACCCTTTCAAATATTTAGTTCATTCCGAGCTGGTCGTGTGATCCTTCTTTTCCTGCAGCCACTGGTCGAACTCTTCAATTGGTGACTTAACTCACAAATTGGGTCAGGCAGGTTCTCCCTTGCACCGTGGGGATCCATGATTGGCCGAGCTTCTTTCAGAAGTTCAAACCAACCCTCCATTCGACAGGTGATTTTCTTCTTCTGGCCGTCGTCGTACTCGTATTGGTTTACAACGTCATGCTTACTTTATGTATTTTCTCTAGGTTCGGCTACGCCTTCCGCCTCCGCCTCCGCCCCTATCTCAGTTGCTGTGCCTGCTACTCCCTCATTTTCACTCATCGACGAAGATGATTAGGTCTTGTCGCGAACCAAAAACCCTCCGTAGGCATCGCGATGGCACTTGGTCTCTAAGACTAGATAAGTAGATTACTAACAATGATTAAGCCTATTTTTAATAATGATGATTTGAAACATAGTTTAATATAAAAGCCAAAACAAAAACGGAATAAGCCTACACGACAATAATCATAATAACCTCCAAGACTTGTAATACATAGTCACGAACTCTAGTTGAATATATGGAATGATCTCAAAGATTGAAATACAATATTGTTCAAATGACTAAATGACAGTACAATGTAAGAAAAAGACCCCAATGGACTACGACGACCAAGCAACTCTACCTTGAATCCTCACGATAAACAAGCTAACTCTACCTCGTTTGTTATCTCCAATACCTGACTCTATAAAAAATATGCAGAAGTGTAGTATGAGTACACCACAGTCGGGACCTAGTAAGTATCAAGACTAACCTCAGTGGAGTAATGACGAGGTACAATCAAGTCACTCACTAGACAAAATAACCTGTGAAGTATAACAATATAAAGCTAATAATAAAAGCGGGAATCAACTAATGGAAACAGAATCAACATGTGACATAAACGATAGAGCAATAAGAACACTGTGAAAATACCATTGAAACCAAATATGGAACACAATGACAACCAATTTATCAAGCCGTTCTAACACAAGTTTCACAACAAAATCACTATGTGAAACCCATCTCAAAGTCACAGGTCACAACCCACCATCACATACTCACGACACCTCATGCCCACATCTCGAATCACAATCGCACGGACAACTCACGTGCTAATATCTCAATTCACCTGACATGATCACGGGCTCACATTCACATCCGCTCGGCATGGTCACAGGCTCACAATCACAATCCGCCCGGCATGACCACAGGCTCACAATCAAGCATGGTCACAGGCTCTCCATCACAATCCGCCCAGCATCGTCACAGGATCACAATTACAGTCCGCCCAGTATGGTCACAGACTCACAATCACAATCCGCCCAGCATGATCACATGCTTAATAGCAACATAAAAATGGATGATACACGAACACATGGGCATGATCAATAAATGTCAAGTTTCATACTCCTGAGCTAGTATAAGTGGCATGCTACGTTGTATGCTTGTGCAAGTGTACTACTACATCCCAAGTGAACAAGTAATAGCAAAGACATTGAGTAGTTCATCAAAGCAACAAAACAAGTCACGTAAGGTGCACGACAAACACAAGAAAAAACACACCATCACACGAAAATCACCAACACAATATCCCCAAACCATCATACATCATCCCTGACATTTGCCACCATTATCTCTCTGATAGCTACCCCTATCACTCTGTATAATAGCCACCCTTATCACTCCGCCCGGACAATAACATAATAGCCACCCTTATCACTCCGTACATTCAATAATAGTGATATGCCACCCTTATGTCCCGCATAGCAACAACGGTGAAATGCCACCCTTATACTCTTCATAACAGCAACCAACCCATACAACAAATCATAGATGCTAACATCACAACAACATGACGTATCAAATCGTAACAAACGTACCCATAGGTCACAACCTTCCAAAGATCCAACAATAACAATATTTCCAAAATAAGTAGCCCACGACTCAAACACAATGTGTATAAAATCTCAATAACAATAAAACGAACGGGAGTAACTCACAAGAACAACAACCCCTTTAAACACAACTTCTCTTTAAAAATAAATTAATGAGTTGCGATAACCTCAATTCAAATTAATTATTTAAGGATAAACTCAATAGTGAAAGTATCTTCAGGAAATGGCAAACTCCGGATTCTAGTGTATGAATTAGGCTAACGATAAAAGAGATGGTACGAACTAGTACTACGTCAAAATACATAAGAATAACCCGGCAACAAGGAATATCATGTCAAAACATTTCAACTAAAAGTAATTCAACAATAAAAGAAATCAAAAAATGGTAAAAGTGGCAACGACTTCAAATAAAACATATAAGAGCAAACTCGACAAGTAAAGGATGTGGCATGTAACGACAACTTCAAATAAATCATGTGATATTAAACATGACGAATAAAAGGTATACCAGGTGCTAACAATTCCAAATGAATATATGTAAAAAGCCTAAGAGTCTAAACCGGTCAATCTCCATATATAATCCCGAGTACGTACTCGTCACCTCGCGTACACGACTTTCACATGACACAAATAGCAAAAATGACTTTAATCCTAAGGGGTAGTTCCCCCACACAAAGTTAGGCAAGATACTTACCTCAAAGAAACTAAACCGATACTCTAAAATGACCTTCTCATGTGAAACAACCTCCGGACGGCTCAAATCTAGCCAAAATAACTTAATAACATAAATAAAAACTATAAGAAACAATTTCGGATAATAAAGCTTCGATCTTTAATGAAAACTAAAAAGTCAACCCAAAAAGTCAACCCAAGGCCTCCACCTCGGAACCCGAAAAAATTCACAAAATATGAATACCCATCCAAGTGTACTACTACATCCCAAGTGAACAAGTAATAGCAAAGACATTGAGTAGTTCATCAAAGCAACAAAACAAGTCACGTAAGGTGCACGACAAACACAAGAAAAAACACACCATCACACGAAAATCACCAACACAATATCCCCAAACCATCATACATCATCCCTGACATTTGCCACCATTATCTCTCTGATAGCTACCCCTATCACTCTGTATAATAGCCACCCTTATCACTCCGCCCGGACAATAACATAATAGCCACCCTTATCACTCCGTACATTCAATAATAGTGATATGCCACCCTTATGTCCCGCATAGCAACAACGGTGAAATGCCACCCTTATACTCTTCATAACAGCAACCAACCCATACAACAAATCATAGATGCTAACATCACAACAACATGACGTATCAAATCGTAACAAACGTACCCATAGGTCACAACCTTCCAAAGATCCAACAATAACAATATTTCCAAAATAAGTAGCCCACGACTCAAACACAATGTGTATAAAATCTCAATAACAATAAAACGAACGGGAGTAACTCACAAGAACAACAACCCCTTTAAACACAACTTCTCTTTAAAAATAAATTAATGAGTTGCGATAACCTCAATTCAAATTAATTATTTAAGGATAAACTCAATAGTGAAAGTATCTTCAGGAAATGGCAAACTCCGGATTCTAGTGTATGAATTAGGCTAACGATAAAAGAGATGGTACGAACTAGTACTACGTCAAAATACATAAGAATAACCCGGCAACAAGGAATATCATGTCAAAACATTTCAACTAAAAGTAATTCAACAATAAAAGAAATCAAAAAATGGTAAAAGTGGCAACGACTTCAAATAAAACATATAAGAGCAAACTCGACAAGTAAAGGATGTGGCATGTAACGACAACTTCAAATAAATCATGTGATATTAAACATGACGAATAAAAGGTATACCAGGTGCTAACAATTCCAAATGAATATATGTAAAAAGCCTAAGAGTCTAAACCGGTCAATCTCCATATATAATCCCGAGTACGTACTCGTCACCTCGCGTACACGACTTTCACATGACACAAATAGCAAAAATGACTTTAATCCTAAGGGGTAGTTCCCCCACACAAAGTTAGGCAAGATACTTACCTCAAAGAAACTAAACCGATACTCTAAAATGACCTTCTCATGTGAAACAACCTCCGGACGGCTCAAATCTAGCCAAAATAACTTAATAACATAAATAAAAACTATAAGAAACAATTTCGGATAATAAAGCTTCGATCTTTAATGAAAACTAAAAAGTCAACCCAAAAAGTCAACCCAAGGCCTCCACCTCGGAACCCGAAAAAATTCACAAAATATGAATACCCATTCAAATACGAGTCCAACCATACCAAAATTACCTAGTTCCGACATCAAATCAGCTTTCGAATCCTCATTTTACAATTTTTTGAAAGATTTTACAAAAAATCCCATTTTCTCTCATTCAATTCACCAATTTAGTGATAAAACTAATTATGGAATCATGAAACATAATAAAATCTGGGTAAAGAACACTTACCCTAATCCAACATGTGAAGACCCCCCCTCCCCCAAAAACCTCCCAAATCCGAGCTCTCTAACTCAAAAAGGGATAAAATAACAAAGCACTCGAAATAGAGTACTTATAATTCTGCCCAGGTATTCCTCTTACGCGATCGCGAAGTACAAAATGCTCCCTAGAGAAAATAAGCTTCGCGTTTGCGGCACATACCTCGGGAACGCGATGAACAATGACGTAAATCTACGCGAACACGATGAAAAATATTCCACCAGCCCCCAGCTCCCTTACGCAAACGTGTAAATAAGGACGCTAACGCGGACAACAAATAACTCGAACTTCGTGAACACATGACCACAATCGCGTCCGCGATGAACAAATCACAGATCTCCTAAAATCACTTTGCGATCGCGAAGAACAACATGCATCATAAGCCAACAACTCTAAAGCATGAAGAAAGGGCCTGTAGCCCATCAGAACATACCAACAAGTTCTATAACAAAACACGGACCTGCTCGAGGCCACAAATCACATCAAACAATATCAAAACTATGAATCACATCACAAATCGAACTTATAAACTTTCAACTTTTATAACTTGCGTGACACGAATGAAAGAAGCGGAGTTTTCCTAATAGTTCTGAAGCCTCTCGAAGATAAGTACAAACGCCTCCATACCGATCCGCAAGACTCTACTAAACTTGCTCGTGACTCGTAAAACCTATGAACTTAGAGCTCTGATACCAACATGTCACGACCCAAAAATCCACAATAGGCGTCGTGATAGCACCTAGTCTCTAAGACTATGTAAGCCGATTACTAACAAGGATTAAGCCAGTTTTTAACAATGATGATTTGAATCATAGTTTAATATAAAAGCTGAAACAAAAGCGGAATAAGCCTACATAGTAATAATCATAATAACCTCCCAAGACTGGTAATACAGAGTCGCGAATTCTAGTTGAATACATAAAATCATCTCAAGGATCAAAATACAATACTATTCAAATGACTAACTGACAGTACAATGTAAGGAAAGTACCCCAAGGGACTCCGATGACCAAGCAACTCTACCTTGAATGCTCGCGATCAACAAGCTAACTCTGTCGGGTCCGATATCTCCAATACTTGGCTCTATATAAAAATGTAAAGAAGTGTAGTGTGAGTGAACCATGGTCGGCACCCAGTAAGTATCAAGACTAACCTTGGTGGAGTAGTGACGAGGTACAATCAAGACACTCACTAGACAAAATAACCTGTGCAGTATAGCAATATAAAGTTAATAATTAAAGCAGGAATCAGTTAATGGCAACAGAATAAACATGTGACATAAATGATAGAGCAATAAGAACATCGTGAAAATACCATTAAAACCAAATAAGGAACATAATGACAACCAATTTATCAAGCTGTTCTAACACAACTTTCACAACGAAATCATTCTGTGATACCTCATCTCGTAGTCACAAGTCACGGATCTCAACCCACCATGACATACTCACGGCACCTCATGCCCACATCTCGAATCAGAACCGCACGGACAACTCACGTGCCAATATCTCAATCCTCCTGGCAAGATCACAAGCTCACATTCACAATCCACCCAGCATTGTTATAGGCTCACAATCACAATCCTCCTAGCATGATCACATGCTAACAATCATAATCCGCCTGGCATGGTCACAGGCTCACCATCATAATCCGCCCGGCATGGTCACATGCTCACAATTACAGTCCGCCCGGCGTGGTCACAGGCTTACAATCACAATTCGCCCGGCATGATCATAGGCTCAATAGAACCATGTAAACGGATGATACACGAACACATAGGCATGATCAATAAATGTCAAGTTTCGTACTCATAAGCTAGTATAAGTGGCATGCTATGGTTTATGCTTGTGCAAGTGTACTACTGCAGCCCAAGTCAACAAGTAATATCAAAGACATCGAGTAGTTCATCGAAGCAACAAAACAAGTCACATAAGGTGTATGACAAACACAAGGAAAAGCACACCATCACATGAAAATCACTAACACAATGTCCCCAAACCATCATTCATCATCCCTGACATTTGCCACCCTTATCTCTCCGATAGCCACCCGTATCCCTCCGTATAATAACCACCCTTATCACTCCGCCCGGACAATAACACAATAGACACCTTTATCTCTCCGTATATTCAATAACAGTGAGATGCTACCCTTATGCCTCACATTACAACAACGGTGAAATTCCACCCTTATACTCCGCATAACAACAACCAACCCACACAACAATTCACATATGCTAACATCACAACAACACGATGTATCAACTCGTAACACAAGTGCTCATAGGCCACAACTTTTTAAAGATCCAACAATACTAATATTTCCAAAACACCCCCTTTAAACACAACTTCAATTTAAAAATAGATTAATGAGTTACGATAACCTCAATTCTAATTAATTATTTAAGGATAAACTCAATAGTGAAAGTAACTTCAGGAAATAGAAAACTTCGGATTTTAGTGTATGAATTAGGCTAATGATAAAAGAGATGGTACGAACTAGTACTACATCTAAATACATGAGAATAACATGGCAACAAGGAATATCATGTAACAACAATTTAAACTAAAAGTAACTCAACAATAAAAGAAATCAAAACAATGGTAAAAGTGGCAACGACTTCAAATAAAGCATATAAGAGCATGTGATATTAAACATGACGAGTAAAAGGTATAACATGTGCTAACAATTCCAAATGAATGTATGAAAGAAGCCTAAGAGTATAAATCGGTTAATCTCCACATATATGCCCGAGTACGTACTCATCACCTCACGTACACGGCTTTTCACACGACACAAATAGCACAAACGTCTCAAATCCTGAGGGGTAGTTCCCCCACACAAAGTTAGGCAAGATACTTACCTCAAAGAAGCTAAACTGATACTCTAAAATGACCTCTCGTGTGAAATAACCTTCAGACTACTCAGATCGAGCCAAAATAACTTAATATCATAAACAAAAACTATAGAAAACAATTTCGGATAATAAAGTTTCGATCATTAATGAAAACTAAAAAGTTAACCCCAGGCTCGCACCTTGGAACTCGACAAAATTAACAAAATCCACACACCCATTCTAATATGAGTCCAACCATACCAAAAATACCCAATTTCGACATCAAATCAGCCTTCGAATCCTCATTTTACATTGTTTTTTAAAGATTTTACAAAAATTCCCATTTTCTCTCATTCAATTAACTAATTTAATGATCAAAATAATTATGGAATCATAAAATATAATAGAATCTGGGCAAAGAACACTTACCCCAATCTAACACGTGAAGATCCCCCCAAAATCGCCCCAAATCCGAGCTCTCTAACTCAAAAAGTGATAAAATAACAAAAGCCCTCGAAATAGAGTACTTATAATTCTGCCCATGTATTCCTCTTACGCGATCGCAAAGCACAAAATGCTACCTAGAGAAAATAAGCTTCGTGTTCGCGGCACCTAATGAAAGTTATCATGTCAATTGTGTAAGAAATCACATGTGCCTAAGACCCTAAATTTCTCAAATATGTGTTTAAAGTCTTAATTAGAAAGGCCTTGTTGTTGATTATCCATGATGATATTTGAAAGTGAAAGAAGAGAACATGAAATATGATGTGCAGTCATCATGCCAAGAATGATATTGCGTCATGGCCATTGGTGTCAATGAAATGAATGATATGAAAAAGATTACGAAATGAGTGGTAAATCTTTTTAATAATAAATGCCTTGGGAGCATCTTTTAGTCACCGAGGAAGGGTAGGTCAGAACAACCTAACTCCGAAACTACACGTGCCGATGTAGGAGTTATTGAGGGATAAATCCCCGTGCTAATGTGATGAGATTGTTTCCCCTTATATGGGATGAGATTGGTGTTTTGAGATGTTTCCCCTTAAATGGGATGAGATTATTGCTAGCGAGATGTGATATGATGTCGGCCCACACAACATTATGGTGAGACGGCTTAGCCGATCGGGCTGAGATCGGATGCCATGCCGCGCACATGGTGGTATTGTGAGTGTATGTCTCGGGGTGAGACGGCTTAGCCGGTCGGGCTGAGATCGGACTACGTGATAAAATACGGTGGTGTATCGGTGCTAAAGATTTCCTAATTTAATTACTGAAACTTACTTGAAATTACCTTTCCCCTAATTTGACACCTTGATACTGTCAAAGTCTCTTATTGATTTCATGTTTTATTCTCCATTTACTGTTACTCGTTCTATTGAGAGGGTGTTTAGTTTTACATACTAGTACTATTCCATATGTACTAACGTCCCTTTTGTCGGGGGCGCTACATCCTTAATGGATGCAGGTGGTTCCATAGCAGGGGGTATTGATCAGTGATAGCAGCACACCCTCTCCTCAGCTAACTTGGTGATCCCCACTTCATTTCGGGGTCTTGTATCTCTTATCCTTTGTACATAGCGTTTTGAGGTATAGCTGTGGCTTTGTTGCCGGCACTGTCATAGCACTCTTTTATTCTTGTTAGAGGCTCCGTAAACATAGTGTGGGTTGTATCTATTTTTGGGAATGTTGGAACTAAAGATGTTGTAATCGTATCTTATGTTCCACTTTAACTATGATTGTACAATATACTATTTTGGAGACTTGTTAATGACGTAACTAATGAAAATGAACTGGTGTTATTCTCATGACCTCTTACTGTCTAATTAATAAAATGTATTCTTCTCTTTATTCATGGGTGAGTTGGGTAGATGGCTCTGTGCAGGCTTGCTCGATCGGTGTAACTCTGTTGAGCGCGGTCATGCTCCCCAAGGTCGGGGCGTGACAAACTTGGTATCCATTCTACCGCGAACGCGATGATAAATATTCCACCAGACCCCCAGCTCACTTACGCGAACGCATAAATAAGGACATGAATACGGACAACAAATAACTGGAACTTTGGGAATGCATGACCACAATCGTGTCCGCGATGAACAAATCACTAATCTCCCAGAATCACTTCGCGATTGCAGCTTAACCTTCGCGATCGCGAAGAACAACAAGCGCACTGGAAACTAACAACTCTAAAGCATAAAGAAAGGGATCGAAGCCCATCCGAATATACCAACTAGTTCCATAACACAACGTGGACCTTCTCGAGGACACAAATCACATCAAACAACATCAAAACTATGAATCACATTACAAATCGAACTTAATGAACTTAATGAACTTAATGCCTGAATGCTCAAGCGGCCCTCTATGTCTCATGCCTCTGTATTTTTCCTGACATTCCTCGAGAGAGATACGAGGGCTGGATCCACATTAAGTCAAGGTTGGACATGATCCATGAACTGAATAATACGGGCTCTATCTCCGAGACAACCTTCAAGGAGGCTTGAGTTAAAGCTCATGAGGCCCGGCTTGCCTGTGACTATGATCCTACCACACCTTAGCCTGATTTCGAGGAAGATGATGAAGGGGGTGTGGATCACCTTGCGGATAACTCTTGGTATGACTCCGCTTATGGTCAAGGCGAGGATAGAGAGGACATCGGAAACCAGGGTGGTGATGTCCACTAGATATTCTTCCTTTGTTGTTGTTTAACTTCTTGTATTTTTGTTGGCGCCTTTGTAAAGAATCTTTGTCTAAATATCAAAGTTGGTTTGCGTTTTATATGCACCTTTCTTATCTTTGTGTGCTTTGTTTCTGTACTTGTGTGTTTTGCTTCTGTACTTTCTTTCTTTGTTGTTATCCTCTAGGTTGCGATAACCGTGGGGTTGAGTTGTTGTGGGCCATATCGGACTTTATTCAAATCAGTTGAATTAGCCTCTTAGTTAAGATACGGCCAAGGGTCGATAGGTATTTTTTGATCTGATCGAACGTACCCTTAAGTTAAGTCGTGGCCAAGGGCCGATAGGTGTTGTTTGAACTAGTCGAACGTACCTTTGATTAAGTCATGACCGATCGCCGATAGGTGTTATTCGAACTGATCAAATGTACTTGTGATTATGTCATAGCCGAGAGCCGATCGGTGTTGTTCGAACTGGTCAAACATACCTTTGGTTAAGTCATGGCCGAGGGCCGATAGGTGTTGTTCGAACTGGTCGAAGATATATTTTGGAGAGCAATTTCGACCAGACATGCATCTTTACTATTTCAACATCATTGTTTCATTTACATCATTTCGCCCGTAGGTGAATTTTGGAGCAAATTATAAGTTTCAGGTGTTGGCTGGCATTCAAGTCCCATTCCTATTATATCTAGTCCCTTCATTGTTCGACTTAAATATTCTTGAGGATTCGGGCAATGAAAAAAATATGTTTGCTCTCGTGTGCTCCAACTCAAAATGTCCCACTCTCCGCCTAGTTAAAAACCTCTTTGAGAAAACCCTATTGGGACAAAACTCAAGTGAGGGAAAAAAGAGTACGACTTATAGGGCATTTCTTATTTTTTAGAAGTTGAAGTACTTGAGATGGATGATATTCCAATTATTTGGTAGTAGCTTCCCTTCCATAGTTTCCAATTGGAACGAACCCTTGTCTACTTTACTTATAGGTTTATATTGTCCGTCTCAGTTGGTTCCAACTTGCCTTCAAGTGGGTCCCTGTTTTCTTGGGTATAGGCTTTGAGCATGTAGTCCCCGTTCTTGAGAAATCGAATCTTTTCCTTATTCTTGTAGTAGCGTTTTGCTTGTTATTTTTGAGTGACCATCCTTATGTATTCTATGTCTCGTCGCTCTTCGGCCTCGTCAAGATCTTGTCTCCTATTCTCGTCATTGCTGGTGCCGCTTTTATGGTAGTACCTCAGGTTGGGTTCTCCAACTTTGACTGGTATAACTGCTTCCGTTTTGTAGACAAGAAAATATGGCGTCTCTCATGTGCTCATCTTCGGGGTAGTTTTGTGCGCCCATAATACTTTTGGGAGTATTTCCGGCCACAGTCCCTTGGCCTCTTTGAGTTTCTTCTTCATGATGTTTAAGATAGATTTGTTGGAGGATTCTGCTTGTTCATTTCTAGTTAGGTGGTAAAGAGTTGGAAATATCCTTTTAATGTGGCACTTCTAGAAGAATTCGGTGATTTTTCTCCCCGTGAACTAGGGCCCGTTGTCGTAGATTATCTCTTTGGGTAGGCCAAATCCGCAGATGATATTTTTCCATATGAAGGTGATTACCTCTTGCTCGTGAACTTGGGAGAATGTTCCTGCTTCTACCCACTTAGAGAAATAGTCAGTTAAAACTACAAGCAATTTTACGTTACCTCGTCCTGGCGGAAGCGGTCCCACGATGTCCATTCCCTATTTAATAAATGGCCACGAGGAGGTGACAAAGTGGAGGTGTTCGCCTTCTCGGTGGATTATTGGGGAGTATTTTTGACACTGCTCGCATTTCTTTACAAATTTTGAGGCATTTGTTTTCATGGCATGCCAGTAATACCCGATCCTTATGAGGCACCTGACAAGTGCTCGGTCATCAAAATGAGTACCGCAATGACCTTCATGGATTTCCTCGAGAACGCATTGGGTTTGGTTTGGGCCTAAGCATTATTCTAAGGGGCCGCCGTACGTTCTTTTATACAAGTCGTTATGAATGAGGATGTATCTTGCGTCTTGCATTCTTATATTTTTAGCTTCCTTTCTGTCGCTTGGGAAGGCGTCGTCCTGCAAATAGTTAGTAATATAATTGCGCCAGTCCCAAGTTAAATTTACAGATCTTACCTCGATGTGGTCTAATGTCGAGCTGAGGAGATGAACTACACTCTTGCCCCCGGTCGTTATGCTTTTGGTAGAAGCGGCCAATTTGGTGAGGCCATCTGCCTTGACATTCTGGGTTCGTGGGATGTGGTCGAGTTTGCATTCGTTGAAATTGGGCAGCAATCTACAGATCTCGGTTTGATATTTCTGTAACCTCTGCTCTTTGATTTGGAAAGTCCCGGTAACTTGGTTGACTACGAGCTGAGAATCACAAATGAGCTTCAATCACATCGCCCCGTACTTGATCTCTAGTCTCAATCCTGTAATTAAAGCCTCATACTTGGCCTCGTTGTTAATCATATCTAGGAACCTTATGGATTGATGAATATGGGTACCTAGAGCACAAGTCTCAGTTCAGATCCACATGCATTGGATACTCCATTGGTGTATAGGACCCAGAGGTCCTGTGTATGAAGAGAAGCTTGGGCAGCTTATTTTTCAGCCTAAGGCATTACTTTTGCATTAAAGTATGCGACGAAGTTGGTGAGTACTTGCGACTTTATTGTTATGCGAGGCTGATAAGCGATGTCGTGCTCGCTTAACCCAATGGCCTACTTGGCCAACCTCCCCGACAGCTCGGGTTTGTGTAATATGCTTCTTAAAGGAAAAGTGATGACGACCGATATTGGGTGGCACTAAAAACAAGGTCTAAGCTTTCGTGAAGCTACGACCAGGGCCAAGGCTAATTTCTCGAGGTAAGGATACCTCATCTCAGCGTCGACACGTGTTTTACTGATATAATAAATTAGAGATTTCATAGCTTTTTCTTCTCAACCAGGACCGCAATTACTGCAACTTTTGAGACGACAAGCTAAATTAGGAGGTTCTCCCGGGCTCGGGCTTTGAGAGCAGGGGTGGTGACGATATATACTCCTTTAGTTCACATAACGCTTGTACACACTCGGGCGTCCACTCGAGGCCGTTATCCTTTTTGAGTACATTGAAGAACCGGTGACACCTATCATATGATCGCGAAATTAATCTTGATAGGGCGGTAATTCGACCGATCAATCTCTAGACTTGCTTCTTAGTGGTTATTTGTTTTGATATCCTGTCGATAGACTTAATTTGATCTGGGTTGACCTCAATCCCTCATTGTGATACTAAGAAGCCTAAAAGTTTCCCTGAGGCTACTGCAAACGCGTATTTCTTGGGGTTTAGTTTCATTCTGTACTTTCTTAGTATATCGAAGGCTTTCCTTAGCTGGTCGATATGATCCTCTGCCTTTACAGACTTGACCAACATGTCATCGATATACACCTCCATGGTTTTACCGAGTTGGTCTTTGAACATTTTTGTGACCAACCTTTTGTAGGTAGCCCCCGCGTTCTTTAACCCGAATGACATGACTCTATAATAACACATTCTCCTGTGTGTGATGAAAGTAGTATTCTCTTGGTCTTCTTCCTCTATGAGTATTTCGTGTCCTACTGTTGCGTCGATGAGTTTATGGATGTGAGGCTGCAGGAATGAATCTTTTGGGAATGCTTTGTTTAGGTCTGTGAAGTCCATGCACATCTTCCATTTTTCGTTTTTCTTTTTAACCATCACTACATTGTCAATCCATTAGGGTACTTCGACTCCCTGATAGAGTCGTTTGCTAATAACTTTTCTACTTCTTTGTGGATGCTTGGAATTTCTGCGTGACTAAAGGCATATAAATTTGCATTAGTTACTAAGAATTAACTAAATTTGCAGCCGATATATTCCTAGAATTTGCAGCCGATATAGGCCTTTTTGCTGAGGTTGCTATGATCTAGATGGATGGGGTTGAGGTCTTCTATAGTTGATCCTGCGACTTCCACCATCTCTGGTTCCATAATGGCTTCTTTGGCTTCGACTTGTGTCGACCTCGACCCCACTGATTGCTATGCTTCTTTTTCCTTATCTCTTCTTTTTTTGAGTTGTTGTGCTGTCCATGACGATTCGATAGTATTCCCGGGACGTATGTTGTTCCTCTCGTATGCTGAATATTCTCCAAGGTGTTGGGAATTTGATCACTTGGTATAAGCTGGAGGGGACAACTCTCATATGATGTATCCATGGTCGTCCCACGATGGTGTTGTATGCGGTGTCCTGGTCCATGATCTGAAAAGTTGTTTCTAGAGTCACCCCTTTGGCAAGGACAGAGAGTGTAATATAGCGTGACACTATCTTATCCTCGAATCACATTTGTGCGAGGACTCAGGGGATGGATGATGCACGCCCATATTTCGTCATCTACCATAATTATCTTAACATCAGTATATAAAATTCGTAAAGTAATGATTAGTGCATCATTATGAGGGAAAGTCAGACTGTCACCATCTAACTCATCGAAGATGATACTTTCTTCGAGTCTCTATACTGTTCGTGGGTGATCGATCTTTTGAGCTTGTGGGTGGCGGTGAATTTAATGTCGTTGATTGAGGCAACGTCACTGCCGCCAATGATCATACTGATGGTGCGAGCTGGTGAAGGTGACTTTGGTGGGCCTAGACATTCTCGATCCCTCGCTAAGGTGTTATTGCCTTTGTCGCTGCGTAGTTATTTGAGATGACCTTTCTATAACAAGTTTGCTACTTCTAGTCTTACAGCGATGCAATCTTCTATTTTGTGTCCACGTTCTTGGTGGAATTCGCATAGGGCGTCGATATTTCTGGGTGCTTGGGTCAGATCTCATCTTTGGTGGCCATTTTACCTTTGTTCCGAGCTTCTCAAGAGCGTAGACCACCTCTGTAAGAGACACACAAAAGTTGTGAGCAGATAGTAAGGGGGCATACCTTGGTCATTCTTGTGAGTGCCTGATCTTGACCTAGATGGGTCGTATTCATAACGAAATGAGGGGATAGGTGTCCTTACAGAGGGTTGGTGTCGTTCCCTGCCTGACCGTGATACAAGATGATACCTTCTTGTATTATCCGCACGCTCTTTCCTGGGCTCGGTTTGTACCTAGGTGAGCCGTTGAGTTGGTACATTGAGGTCATTGTCATATGCTCTTACCTCGACACAATAAGCATTATGGATTTTTTCCCAAGTGGCCGGTGGATATTTTATTAGTCGACTTAGTAGGTTTTTGGTCGCCCTCGATCCCTCTCGGCTCAACCCATTCTGAAAGGCTGCCACGGCCATTCCTTCGGATACATTTGGCAAAGTCATCCTCACCCTATTGAATCGGGTGAGGAAATACCTCAATCCTTCTCATGTGGATTGTTTGATGGTGAAGATATCGTTCACCCTTGTTTCAACTTTCTTGGCTCCGGCATGCGCTGTTACGAACTTACTGGCCATTTCTTCGAATGTTTTTGTGGAGTAAGTGGGCAGCTGTGAGTACCACGTCAATGCCCCTCTAGTGAGGGTCTCTCTAAATTCAGTAAGATGGAGGACACCTGCTCTTTGGTGAGGTCATTGCCTTTCACGACGGTAACATAGTAGGTTACATGATCTTCGGGATCGATCATCCCGTTCTGAGATATGGGGGCATCTTGAAGGTTTTAGGTATGGCGTACGGACCCGCTTCTTCCCTGTATGGAAGTTCCACACACATTCGGCGTCTCTTTTTGGTAATAATTTGGGAGCACCTAGTATTTTGTCTACCCATTCCCGGTGCTCTTTCATTTGGTCCCTAAGTTCCCTATTCTCATTTTTCATTTATTCCATTATTTTTAGCATGGCGGTGAGGACGTTGTCACTTGCAGTGTCAGTGATAGTGTGAGTTTTTCTTGAAGTCAGAGGGTTTGGTTGGTCGTCCTGTTAGTTCCTGCGTTGTACTACACGGACTATGGTGGTTTCTCTGGTCGTACACAGGGCTTGCTTACCGAGCATGCTGACTAGAGTGTCAGTTATCCATGATTCAAGGATCTTTTTCATAGCGGGTGGTTCCCCCTCTCCTGTGGACGTGGAGACCGCTTTCCCGTTTGGTTTTGTCATACTGCAGAAAAGTGCATGCGACATCTCTCGTCTGGGAGAGGCCGTGGGTGTTACTTCCTCATCATGAGTGTCATAGCCTTCGTTGATGTCACTCATGAGGTTGAGGGAAACATTATCTGTTGTCTTCGTTCCGTTTCCTTAATTACCTACCATGGAAATTTTTGTTCGCACAGAGAAAAAAGATAAACTTTGTGGTTCGTTTAGATTAACAAGTCACGCGAGTTATGGATCTAATGTAAACTAAAAAGTTGGTTGGGAGAATCCCCACAGACGGTAGCAAACTGTATGACCCAAAATTTAGATCTAGGTTTATACAATCAGATTTTATGATAAAGTAGGGTTAACCTTAGCCAATATTAATATCCTATAGATAGACTGAATATTTTTGTAGTACAATCTCACGAGTGCTGTTGAGTAGAAATAAATGACAACAATAATGGTATAGTCGATGATCCAAGAATATGGAAAATAATAATAAATAGCAATAAATAACAATAAATGTTATTTAACTAAATAAATGAATGAATGTCACCCGAAAAAGGTGAGATTCCCTAATAATTCCTCTGACAATGATAGATAATAATAACCCTTTGAATATTCGGATCCTCCTTGGATTGGGGAAGAAAAGATAGATTAAGACACAAAAAGGTAAACTTTGTGTATATATGATAAAGGGAGAATCTTCATAGAATGTCAACAAGTTGTTCTTTACAATGAGTGTTCAATGCCCTCTATAACTACATATTTTTCTCTTTACAAGGGTACATGAGCCACAAAATCCTAAATAGTACAACTGCGAGGAATATTCACTGGAATATTCTCTGAGGATTCCTCAACAGAGAACTAGCCTTTACTACTCTAATAGAAGGAATGCTCGTCCTCGTTCTCCGTTGAGTCATCTCGGCCTCGATGACGACATGTTGTTTTCTCATGACCTTGACCTTTTGAAACCAAATCATTATATTTTGTTGACGACAAGTGGCAGCCTTCGAAGGTTTTCTTAATGTCGACTTGATTCACATATAATTATGATAATATTTAGCCCGTACAATACTTTCAATGGATATGTGTTTAATTTCCTATTTTAGCACTATGGACTTGGTCAAGAAAAATCAAGTTACATTATTAAGGGTATAGTGTGTGCCCACAATATATCTAATGCTGGCTTTTAATTTGACATTCAAACTTCAAAGGTATATCTTAGAATGAAATCTGATCGATTTAGGAAGACACCTTCGCCGGGTGATGCCTGTCTGGCTATGCCTAACCTAAATCATACATTGTAACAAAGATAATGTTTCAAAATAAGAAATACAATGCGATGGAAGTCATTCTCTTCAAAATGTCTTGCAAATTAGTCTACTTTTTCAGAATTTTTTGTTTGATGTTTAGTTAATGAATGAAAAACATTTATTAAAGATTGATATTAGTGTTAGTAATTTGATAGTGTTTTTATGAACATTTTGAGTATTAGAAATTTGGTTTTGAAAGTGTTTAAGAAATTAAAATACATATATTTTATAATATATAAAAGTTGGCGATCATTTTGGAGAGGTGCCCATGTGTTAGTAAATTTGGGAGATCGGAAACAGTTATGAGTTACCCATGCACAGAACACGTAGCTTATTGTGCCATTTGAGGTTAATATAGATATGCTTTCACTATTCTGGAATTGAAAATCTAGATAGATTATTTCTACAAATTACGTAGAAGAAGCGAAAAGGAAAGAAGGCTGATCAGTATTAGTTTATTGCTTCCATTGTTTATTAATCATGGCAAACTACTACTATACTTTGATAAACAGATATGATTGTCGAGCAAATCAAAATAAAAAAAATGCGATAATCAATATGAAAGTGATAGAGTTTAAAAGTGAAAATAAAATAAAATACGTGATAGAGTTAAGTTCAAAATTCTCGTTTAAGTTTCGGGAAAGAGTCGCTAAATCTTAGCACTCAACCACCACCAACAACAATAACAATACACCCAGTTTGATCTTATAAATGGGGTGGGGTTTGGAGAGGGTAGTATGTACGCAGACCTTATCCCTACCTCATAGAGATAGAGAAGTTGTTTCTGATAGACCATCGCCTCAAGGAACACTGAAGATAAAGCAACTAAGTAGCAAAGAATAGTAGCAACAATGTACCATGGTAACGGGCGCGAATGCCACAACATGTAATAATAAAGAAACATAAATAGAAAATTACAAAAATATTTCTAGTACTACAGGTTAGCCTAGGAGGAACATACTACTATCTGTCAACCTACAACCCTAATCCAAGACCTCCACACCTTCCTATCGTGGGTCATATCCTCAGTAAGCTGAAGCAATGACATGTCCTGCCTAATTACCTCTCCCCAATACTTCTTAGGCCTACCCCTTTCCTTCCTCAGACCCGCCATGGACAACCTCTCAAACCTTCTGACCGGAGAATCTATGTCTTTCCTCTTCACATGCCCGAACAATCTCATCCTCGATTCCCACAACTTGTCCTCCACAGATGCCACTCCTACCTTGTCCCTAATAACTTCATTCATAATTCTGTCTTTCTCGGTATGCCCACACATTCATCTCAACATTCTCATTTCAGCTACTTTCATCTTGTGGACATGGAACTTCTTGACGGGCCACCACTCAACTCCATACAACTTAGTCGGTATAACCACCACTCTATAGAACTTGCTCTTAAGTCTAGGTGGCATATTCTTATCACACAAAACCCCCGAGGCGAGCCTCCATCTCATCCATCCCGCCCCAATATGATGAGTAACATCTTCTTCAATCTCCCAGTTACCTTAAATAATAGACCCAAAATACTTAAAACTATCTCTTTTAGGTATGACTTGAGTACCAATCTTCACCTCCACTTCTTCTTAGCACTCAACCACTTGCACTAAAAAGGCATGTTGATTCTCTAATCATAAAATTCATCCACTGTGGTCGTCAAATAGATCATGGAAAATGATAGAGCTGTATAGCTGTACTTGTTAATCATAACGGAAGAGGCTCAAAAATTCCCTTCAATTATGAAAAAAGAATTAAATATACTCTCCGTCATACTATTTGTTCACCACTATCCCCAACATTACAAAATTAGTAAAAAAAATACGCTTTCACCGTTAGAGTCCTCCAACATGGCAACCCATTCTAGGTGGCCTTACAATTTTACTGAGGTGAACGCCATGTGGCACCCCAACCCCATTTTACCCCTTCCTCCACTTCGCTGGTTTTTACTCTATTTTTAAGCTTTATCTCTCAAATTTTTGACCCGTCCCATCGCTGGGTTTTTATTCTATTTTTAATCCATCATGCTATATTTTGCATATACTCACTTTGTCCTTCTTATGGTTTTTACCATTTCTTCATCTTTAAATTTCTAATCAACTCATTCGTACATCCTATGCGATCGAACATTTCATACACATGTGAGTTTTCTACAAGGTATCGAACTTATGAATTTATTTTATTTGTGATCTTGTGGTTAGCCTTTGAGTGAACCTTTTATTGAGTAACACAAGCTTAGGCTACTTCCGCAATTTCAAGTAAGTACCCCAAATGAATGCTTTTCTCTACGTTAATTATTTTATTTTTAAAGTATAGTTCTGTAACAATCCGATCAGTCGTTTTGAGCTATGAAATTTTGTTCATTAATTTGAGATATTGAATAGCTTCATATGATAAATTATGACATGTATGTATGGTTGGTTTTTATATTCTAGAGGTTCGAGATTGATTTGGAATGGTAATTCTCAATTTGGAAGCTTAAAGTTGGAAGAGTTGATCAAGGTTTGACTTTTAAATAAACAACCTCGGAATGAGGATTTGATGATTTCAATAGGTTCGTATAGTGATTTTGGACTTGGTCGAATGTTCAGATTAGAATTTGGATGTTCCTAGAAGATTTTGCCCCTATTTGTCGAAAGTTGCTAATTTGAAGAATTTGAGAGTTCATATGTTTGATCGGGAGTCGACTTTGCTGTTTCGGGACTTGGAATAGGTTCATTTGGTGCTTTGGATCTTGAGTGTGAAGTTTGGTTGTGATCTGGAATGTCTAAGTGTGATTCGGACTCGTTCGGTGAAGTTTGAAAGTTAAGAGAATGCTTTTGATATTTGATTCTTGGTTTTGATGTCATTCGTAGTATTTGTAAGCTTTGGATAAGTTTGAATAATATATTTGAACTTGTTGGTATGATTGGACGGGGTCCCATGGGGTTCAGATGTGTTTCGGGATGATTTCGGACCACTTCTGTTGAGCTTTGAATAGCCAGTGTGTTGTTGTATTACAGTGCATCGCGATTGCTGAGCAAGGCTCATGATCGCGGAGAAGGATTTTGGCAGTTTAGAATTTGTACATCGCATTCATGGGATGGAGCTTGCATTCGTGGAGTGTGGTGGGAGATAGCCATCATGTTCACATGTCTGGCTTCGTGCTCCCGAAGAGCTGTAGGAGGTCGGGCAGCAGATGTTCGCGTTCGCATCTTGTCCCTCACGTTCGGGTAGTTGGAGGCCAGTTAGCCTTTGCATTCGCAAGGTGTTGGCCGCATTCCGCAGAAGGTTTCAGGGGTAGTAATTGATTTGTGAATCATGATCGCGATGGTTGTGCCGTGATCGCGAAGAGGACTACTGGGCAGAGTATATAAGTTACCATTTTTGGAATTTTACGTATTATTTCATATTTTGAGCCCTAGACTTCGAGAAGAGGATATTTTGAAGTGCAATTTCACTACCACCTTGGAGATAAGTTATTTTAACTTGGATTTGATTTTATATATTGATTACCCATGGATTTCTACACCTAAAACATAGAATTTTGAGTGAAATTTGAGTTCTTTTTCAACACTTTAAGAGGATATATTTTGGGGATTTGAGTACAGATTTGGATTCGGTTAAGGAAAATAATTATATATTTGGACTCGGCAAGTTATGGGTCATCAGATTTTGGTATTGGTTCGCATGCCCAAGTTGACTTTTGTTGACCTTTTGGGAATCCTTCAAAGATGAAAGCTTTATGAATTGAGATCGCTTCATATATCATTGTTGACTTTGTTGGATGATGTTTGGCTTTGATTTATGTGATTGGAGGGCTAGAGCAAGGTTTTGGCGCGATTTGAGGTTGAAGCCTAGCTCGGATGAGGTAAGTGTCTTGCCTAGGTTTGGATTGCGGGTATTTCTCTATTGGTTGTGATACTTGTTATATGTTGGGGGTGACGTATATGCAAGGCGACGAGTGTATATGCATGTATCGTTGTTATTCATGATCCTGGTAGATCGTGGGCTATTATATGCCTTATTTTTCTATCATGCTTCTTCGATACCGTATTTTCTCCACTTGTATGACTATGTGAGCTATCATCCATGCTAGAAATCATGTCTAGGGTATCTACTTATATGTTTGAAATATGATAGGGCTAGTTTTGCTATGTTAAGCTATTTGCCTTAGCCGTAGTCATATTTCTCTATCAAGATATTATATTTGCATGTAATATCTCTGTCTCTATGCATTCTTTATATGTTATCTCATATGTTATTGGTGTCCTTGTGTGACACGGGTTTGAGCTGAGTTGTGGCACATTAGTATATTCTGTACAGTATATTGATTATGATATTGTGATATTTTGGCATATTGGGATTTGAGCGAATTGATGACTGATCTTGGACCATAAAGTTGTGTTGATATTGATTGTGAGGTGACATTTGCATCAAGGCCCCATATTGGGATGAGTGACATTGATTGTTGATTTTTTATATTGATTGAGAGGAGATGCTTACGTCAAGCCCCATATTGGGCTGAGTGATATTGACCATTGACTTTTAATCCGATCAACGTTTGGGCTAGGATCCCCCCTCCGAGGTCAGGTGATAACCCACGTTACTTTAGGGCCTCTGAGTGCAGACACTTGATATGTACTTAGTGAGGGACTTATGTCAGGCACTCGTACAGTGCTGAGTGTGTATGTGTGATGATTCAGGAGTGTTGTGCCAGGCACCGTGAGAGTGCTTAAAGTATATTTGAGGGTACTTGTGCTAGGTACTATAAAAGTGCTGAAATTGTGTATACTTGGTGATTTTTCTAAGAAATTGTTGATTTGGCATGTATATTTGACATGTTGGTATAAAGTTATATTTTCCTCACGCTAACTGGTATTTGATGTCTCTACTTGATGTTTTGAGCTTCAAATCACAGTTTATCTTGATAAATATCTATTTAAGTGATTTCTATGAAAAAGTTGATGCCTTGACTTATATTCCCTAAAAACATGCCTATTTATCCTCTTATTGTGTTACAGTTGAGAATATTATTATTTGAGTTGCTTTTTCCTATATGCCATTATTCTGTTGTTTTTTGTTGTTGAAAGTGAATATCAGACTTTGTCAACCTCGCCACTGCTTTCTCCGAGGTTAGGATTGCTACTTATTGAGTATATGGGATCGGTTATACTCATACTATAATATGCACTTCATAAGTAGATCCAGGTGTTGCTGATAGCGGTAACGTCTAGGGAGCTGTTTATCCAAATTTTCTTGGTGATTTCGAGGTAACACTGCAGTTCTGTTCGCAGCCCTTGAAGTCCGCTCCTTTGTCTGTTGTTGTTACTGTTTATTTCTGACAGTATTGTATTTTATTAAGACTTATATTTAATATTCTATAGAGTTCATGTGCTAGATGACACCATATTTTGGATGGTTTCAGTTGTATCGTCATTATGACTTCAATTATTTATGTTATTACGCTATATGAGACTATTTCTTATTATTGTTGAAGTTTATTCTGCATATGTATTGTTAGCTTGCCTAGCAAGAGGAGTTAGGAGTCGTGACTACTCCGGTAGAATTTTGGTTCGTGATAAGTTGGTATCAGAGCTCTAGGTTCATATATATCTCACGAGTCATAAGCATGCCTAATAGAATCTTGTGGATCAGTTCAGAGACGTCTTCACTTATCTTCAATAAGCTATAGGGATTTAAGAAACTTTTCCCTTTCTTGATTCCTTATTGGTCGACTTTATCTCGGCTTGAAGATTATATCTTCAATTCGGCCCCATTTATCCATATGAGATGTTGAGTACTCAATATCGGTTGGCCACCAACGAGTTGTGATGATGATACAGATGTAATGCGGGATGTTTTTCCCTAGTTTATGTGGTCAGACTACTATTGCCGCTTTGCTGAGAGGTTGCCATCTATTGTAGCCATAGTATTGGGGTTTCCCATAGGTTCGGGGCCTTATGCAATGATGATTTACGTGTTGGTCTTGATGCGGAATAGTAGGATATTTTTTAAGCTTGCGGCAATAGCAGCCCTATGACGAGGATTATATGGTTCACGATTTGGAATTTGGCATTTTGTTTAGCGGAGATTGGGTATTCCTGAGCTTAATAGTATTCTTTTGTGTTGGTGTACAGTCACCCTTGTTTGAGCGCATTAAGGATCATCAACATAATAGATTCCATTTTCTTGTCCTCAGGGACACGATGTCGCGAGGTAGTGCTAAGGAGGTAGTCCTTAGTGTGGATGGCGTGTTGCGACTTCAGGTCAAATTTGTGTTTCCAGTGTTGATAGTTCAAGGGGGAAAATCCTTGAGAAGACTCGTAGTTGTCATATTCTATCCGTCTAGATGATACAAAGATGTATCATAATTCAAGGCTGCATTATTCGGGCGGAGGATGAGGAAGGACATTATTAGGCATGTCTCACGTTGTTGGAATGTCAGTAGGTCGAGAATGAGCATCAGAGACCGAGTGGTTTACTTCAGAAGATGGCTATACCAGTGTGGTGAGCGTGTATCATTATGGGTTTGTGGTAGGATTTCCACGGATTTAGAGGAAGTTGATGCTATGTGGGTCATTATGGACAACTGGGAGCATTTTATATTGGTGGTGACTTCTTACATTTCGAGAGTTCAAAATTGACGAGAAGGGTTTGTTTGAGCTATTAAGGGATTATGAATGCTTGATCATCATCTTGGTGTACAATACTATCTTGAGTTGGGATCTGTTGATGGGTCTTCTAGTTATTCATTGGTGGGATGAAATGGATCCTCGCAGCTTGTGGATGAGTGTAAACTCGGGAGGATTAATTGATTACATAGCAGCTGTACCAATGCTAGGTTATAGAAATATGTCGATATGAGGTCACACAGGTGGGAAATCTTCTGTGAGAAGGCTGGGGTTTACATGATTTCTTATGAGGTTCCTATGAAGAGTTTTACTTTCTATCATGTGGGGTGTGCACTCTTCAATATAGGTTTGGGTCTCTTGAGAAAGATAGCATGACTATCACAAGGTTGAGTGTGCATTGGGTTGATAATTTGGGATGCGTTATGGTTGGCGCAGCATGAGCTTATGAGAAATTTAGTTGAGTAATAGTGCGGGATCATGGCGGTTAATGAGGAACAATCATTATGGGCTCTTGGGTTATGTGATTATCGCTTAAAACTAAGTGGGGGAGTCTACCATCAACGATTGGGTCATTCAGTCATGTGTTGTTATAGATTCTGGACTAAGGGACGCTTGTGGATAAGATATAACTTAAGGAGGATGACTCGAGCAAGTTATTGTTGGGTGCGTGTTGTATTTCACCTTACTGATATATGAAGGTTATGGGAGGACTTAGGTTCAATATTCTTCTGTGGATGTAGTATGCAAGGGAAAGTTATCAATTAGTCATTTTCTTTTTAGAGTATTCATATTCTAACGGAGTACTAATCGTTCTGATTGGCTATGTATTGGGGACTAGGACCGAGTGGGTGACTCTGGAGAAGGTTCTAATAGTTTCATGATTCAATAATTGGTTTATAAGGAATTTCGGATTTATGTGTGACTAAGTATTCGAGATTTGCGTTGGATCACTTGGGATGAGTTTTGATTGAGGTCCATAGTATAATGGGAAGGAGTAGTGTTGCCGTGAAGTCAAGTCATGAGTAATCTGAAGAAGTTGAGTTTGTTTTGTAGTGGCTGGGATAAACATGGTAATAGGGACGATCAGTCCCTTTAATATAATAGGGCTTTACAAGTGTTTTGTGATAATTCTTTTGGCTTTGGTAGTCTGCATGACTTGGTTGATAGGGGGCTTCAGTTCTGATGGATGGGTTATGTGCATATGGGTTCACAAGAGTTTGCGATGATTATGACCATGACTTGCGGTTGGTGTCTTCTACAGGCACAAAAGTTTTGTTAGGTGTCGTGATTTTCTCTTGAATTGATCTGAGTGGAAGGTTTGAGGCCCATTGGTAGGCCTAATGAGAATGTGTATAACACATTGGATTGGATTTGTTTATTCAGTGCCTCATTTGCCTATGGATGTCATTGGGCATAACAAATATTATTCATATCCTGATCTATTCATGTGTTACTCTCTTATGCCATGAGTTGTGAGACTACTTGATTATTCACATGCATATTGTGGTTCTATTTAGACCTTGTGGCAATATATTAGCGAGATGGCTTTTGAGATGTTGATTTATTTATTACACCTTAGTCGTGCTTGGTCTTTCCGTAGCGCATTATGCTATCTGTCTCCCTATGGTTATATTTATGCACCTTACGTGCTTGTTGTTATTAGACGTGTGTTTAGTGAGTATGAGCATTATCTCGATGGGTATTACTGTCACGACCCAAAATCCAACTAGTCATGATGGCACTTAACCCGAACCCGCTAGGTAAGCCAATCTAATAATAATCCAATTTCAAATGAGATTTATTGGGAAAATAATGATGAAATAACTTTTTTACAATAACCCAAGAATTGGTAGTACAAATCATGAGCTTCTAAGACTTAGTGTTTATAAATATGGTATGAAATGAATACATCATCTGTTCAAAATGTACATAAACAAAGTTTTATAAATCTAAAACCACCATGAATGAGAGCAGCTATAACCGGAATGCAGGTTCATCTTCAATGCCAGTTCACACCATACACAGCAACATCAACATCCAAAATCTGCACGTAAGGTGCAGAAGTGTAGTATGACTACAACCAACCCCATGTACTCAATAAGTAACAAACCTAACATTAGGTTGAAAGCAGTGACGAGCTTGAACACCGGTCATAGTCCAACACCAACAACCAAGAACAATTCGTAACGATATAATGAAAATCTTACAAATAATACTCAAATATATGATGCTAAGATCGTTCACAGTTACGAAAAATAGGCATGCTTCTCAAATATAACAGTAAAACCCAAATCTTTCACCGAAATCACCAAAATGTGAGTATATCAGAAAAACTATGATTTTTCCCAAAAACATTTAACAACAGATAAAACGTTTCATTATCAGATGGCATGAGGAAAGTACATCTCTATGCCTACATGACAATGTGCATGTGAAGTCATAATGTCACAATACCGTACAACATGAGGAAATACATCTCTATGCCTACATGCCAAGTATGCAAGTCAAGTGTAATGCACCACAGTGATAAACTCATGTGCTCTTGCTCTCGGAGCAGTCAACCTCACTCAGTACGCTCAATCACTCAGTCCTCCCAGTCACTCGGCACTCGCACTCAGTAGGTATATGTGCTCATTGCTGGTATGTCAAACTCCTGAGAGGCGGATCCTGTCCAAGCACTAATATAAACCAATCATGGCATGAATCAATAAAGCATGCTGCGGCGTGCAGCCCGATCCCATAAATATCACTCACAATCAGGCCCTCGGCCTCACTCACTTATCATCCTCTCCAGTCTCTCGGCCTCACAAATCTTATGCCAATCAGCCCAACAATGATAACATGATGTGATAACAGAGACTAAGATATGATATGCAAATGAATGAATATGACTGAATATGTAACTGCAATTTAAGCAAATAACTCAACAGCAGAGATGACCCCAGTGGGTCCCAACAGAATAAGCATATAGCCTAAACATGATTTCTAACATGATTCACAGCTCAATTCCTCTAACACGTAGAAATTTCATGGATAGAAATAAGATTAGGTAACTACACAGTATCACAGAATCAACCGAGTCATAATTCACAAGGTGCAGGCCCACATGCCCATCACCTAGCATGTATGTCACCTCAACACCAAACACATAACACGTATTCAGGGTTTCATACTCTCACCACAAAGTTTAGAAGTGTTACTTACCTCGAACCAGCTGAATCTAATGTCGTACAAGCCAAACAATACTCTAAAAATACCATTATGCGCGTATCGACCTCAGAATGGCTCGAAACTAGCCAAAAGCAACTCAAGAACATCAAATAATGCCAAAGGAAACAAACCCAATCAATAAAGGTCGAATTTTTAATCAAAAGACCAAAGTCAACCAAAACGTCAAACCCGTGCCCGCAGCTCGGAACTCGACAAAGTTCACAAAATCCGACAACCCAATCAATTATGAGTCCAGCCATACTAGTTTCACTCAAATCCGACTCCGAATCGATGCTCAAAACTCAAAAATTCACTTTATGAAATTTTAGACAAAAACCCCCAAATTCACTTTGAAAAAATCAACCAAATGCCAAAAACGAGGATAGATTCATGAAATATAATCAAAACTGAGTAGATAACACTTACCCTAATCCATATGGTGAAAATCACCTCAAAAATCATTCTAATTTGAGCTTCATAGCTCTAAATATACTAAAATGAACAAAACCCTCGATTTATAGCCTCTGCCCAGACCTTTCGCATCTACTATCACTGAGCCGCTTATGCGGCATCGCTTTTGCGACCAAAATCATGCTTCTGCGAAGAACCACTGGAATCTCGCCCATCGCACCTACGGAGAAATCACCGCTTCTGCGACATCACAGGTGCGATGCAAAACGTGCATCTGCGCACAAGTCCCCCTCCTTTGCCTCAACCATCGCATCTGCGATAACATAGATGCGGCCCAAAACTTTGAATTTGCAGACTCACATTTGTGTCCATACTTCCGTAGATGCGGAAACAACAGTACCAACACTTCTTCTACAATGAAACATAAGACAAAAATGATCTGAACCACGTCTGTAACTCACCCGAGCCCCTCGGGACCCCATCCAAATATACCAACAAGTCCCATAACATAACACAAACTTACTCGAGACCTCAAATCACGCATAACAATAACATCAAAAGCACGAATCGTGCCTCAAATCAACTTAATGAACTTTGAGTCTTTTAACTTCCAAAACTTGTGTCGAACCACATTAAATCAGCCCGGAATAAAATCAAATTTTGCACACTAGTCCTAAATGACATAACGAAGCTATTCTAATTCCCGAAACCACAATCCGAACCTGATATCATCAAAGTCAACTCCTGGTGAAACTTATGAACATTCCAAACCTTCAAATTTCAAACTTTCACCAAATGGTGTAGAAACCTTCTAGAAATATCCAAATGCAAATTCCGGGCATACGCCCAAGTCCAAAATCACCATTCGAACCTAAAGAAAAATCAAAACTCCGATCCGAGGTCAAATACCTAAAAGTTAAACTTGGTCAACTCCTCCAATTTAAAGCTTCCTAGTTGAGAATCATTCTTCCAAATCAATATTGAATCATCTGAAAACCAAAAATGACGATTCATGCAAGTCATAAAATATCATACAGAGCTACTCAAGACTTCAAATAGTTGAACGGAATGCAAATGCTCAAAACGACCGGTTGGGTCGTTACATTCTCCCCCACTTAAACATACGTTAGTCTTCGAACGTGTCTAGAGTCATTCCAAAACAATCAAATCGCCGTGTAACCTTACCATGCACATACCCAGGGGTGATCCCACATCACCCCAATCCATATAAGCCTAACAACACAACCTAACTGAAGATCATTACTTTAACCTTAGTCCGTAAGCCTTAGAAACCAATTTCCATCATCCGTACTCCTTACAAGACCGGAATCTCGTACCTACACACTGTATAAGTATGAACAAGATATATCAAGCCATAACTATAGATGCAACAATTAAATCATCCAAAATACTCCAATACATAAAACTAGAGTTATAATTCACAAACAATCATCAATACACCAAATTCATCAAACCCTAAAGAGAACTACTCCATAGACATGGAGCAATTCATCAATAGTTTAATTAAAGTATAGGAAAACATAAATTCGATCCAAACTCGTGTCTTGAGTGAGGAAGGAATGATGAAATCCTTATGCTTTTGCTCCTCCAACTCCTCCTTAGCCTCCTTAGGTCAAAAGTATGTCAAAAGTACAGAAAATAATGCTTTTCCATGTATTTATACCAAGTTGGGTCAGGCCCAAACAAAACTACCTTCTCCTGGCCGAAATAGAATATTTACTTTGTAAAATTTACACAGGCGCACCGCATGGGGCGACGTGCCATCCGGGGCATTAGTAGGGAAATCCAAATAGTCAACATCTATTAGACAGAAGAGGATTGCACAAGCGCGGTGCCCCATACGCCGCGGCAGTGGGGAATTATCAGAGTACAGACCAAATTTCATTTTTTGACGTCCAGACTTGGTCCTCGACCCCCGAACACGATCTCGGCTTAATCTCTTGGTCTTTTACTCAGACTTCAAAGCTTCAAATCATTCGAATTCATTCCATAATATCTACATAGCTCGAAATCACTCATACAAGGCATAAAATACACAATAAGTGCAAAACACTATCAGTTAAAGCTCAAGCACAAATAAACTGCAGTGAATTAGAGTGCGATAAGCGACTAAAACACGTAATTATAGTCTGCCATCACCTTTATGCTCACATCGACATTAAAACCGAAAACAATCACCATACAACCCAAACTTATCCAAAACTCATTAGAATTTTACCAAACTTTGTGGACATGTCCAAAATCATCATTCCAACCTATTGGATTAATTAAAACCCGATTTCGAGTCCGTTTACCAAAAAGTCAAACCTTGATCAACTCTTCCAACTTAAAGCTTCTAAAATGAGAATCATTCTTCCAAATCAATCCCGAATCGCTCGAAAACCAAAAATAACCATACACTCAAGTCATAATACATAATATGAAGCTACTCAAACTCTCAAACCATCTAATGGAACGTTAAAGCTCTAAACAACCGGTCAGGTCCTTACATTCTCCCCCATTTAAACATACATCCGTCCTCAAACATGCCAAGAGTCGTTCCAAAGCCATCAAATCGACATATAACCTCACCATACACATAACCATGGGTGATCCCACGTCATCCCAATCCATATAAGCCCGACAACACTACCTAACAGAGGATCCTTACTTCAACCTTAGTCCATAAACCTTAAAACTAAATCCCCAACATCTGGAACTCATTATATGACCCGATTCTTGCATCTATGCACTGTATAACTCTGAACAAGTTGTATCAATCCATAACCATATCTCAAGACATAATCACATGATATATGACATAACTCAAATACTCATAGAAATAACTCCCGACCGCAACAGTTGCTCGATAACTAACCCGACACCGGTAACAAACCTCATATCAACTAAAACCTTATTTTGAACCTTCGTACACTGCTAATGATGAAAGAAACATACAAAAACCCAAAACCACCCATCAGATTAACAAGTCATGGAGCTCTCTTGCTCGATAAGAACCCAAAGCCAAATTCTAAGCCGACTTCTAAAATTATTTCTCCATACATACTTTAATCAAATCTGATAGTACCCAGTCTAGGTCCAATGACCTCATCTCATCCAACAAAACCATTCTATTGACATGCCACACCAACACAAACTAAAGTCACAAACTGTGCAATCCGTGCACCAATAAGCAACAATTCAAATGTACTCAACCATGGAAAGTGACTCAAATGAGACAACCATCCCGCAAGCTCAATAAGTACCACCACAACGCAATGCTAAGAACCCATCGCACATAGTAGAACCAAAGCACACGGATCTAACATAAAGGATCATATCCCAATATAACTCTGTTGCAATGCGTGACCCTATCCAAACACTGGACCTATGAAATACCTCAAGCCACAATGCTCAAAATCAACAACCACGCGTAATTCGACATCAAGTACACGAACTGCATAACCATAACCATGGAGAAGCAAATAACACAATATACCACAGCCCGGAAAGACCATAACCAAGGCGCAATCAACCATTCCACACCCCAATCACCATCTAGCTTGAATTCCGCTACAAGGCCCAAAGAGAATCGCACCATATGTGTACATAACCCACGAATCACAACCCTTTGTAGCATAAAAGAGGAATTCATAGAACATATTAGAACATGAACAAGCTCAACTCTAACCGAATGACTCGCCCCTCAACACTAACTGTGCTGAGTCAAGAAATCCGACCCGGTGTAGAATACACATCCTCATTGGGACTACCAATGGACCCCCAAATCAACTTTGGTCATCCCCAGATAGATAAATAACCCTCCAAAAGTCTACAATGACCTAACTATAACACATACTACCAGGTGTTGACGGCCAATTTTGACCCTCTCTTTTAAATTAATTTATTTATACTTAATAATTTACAATAAGTATTTTCAAAGTATTTTTCAGTAATGAATATCTACTTTTTAAATTAACCAAGCATTAATTTCAAAATTAATCACGTAATATTAACATTATGTAGTTACAAATATATTTACTATTTTAGGATTATTAAAAAATAATTTCTGTACGAAGGTTCTATATTTAATTTAATAAATTATTTCTTTAAATTTTTATTTAATTAGTTTACTATTTCAATAATTAAAAATTAATGTCGTAATAAAGTATTTTCACAAATAATTAATTAATTGCAATAATTAGTAGCATTTAACAATTATAATTTTTACTACATTTTATGAAAATAAATAAGTTTATATAAATTAATTTCAAAAGGGATAAATACTAAAAGGCTATGATTGCAATTCCTTAACTAATTACAAAGTAGCTATTAGTTAAATTATTTTAGACCAAATACAAAGCCCAATCCGGACCTGACCCCGTCCAAACACCCCATCTCATTCCAAGTTGGCGATCTCCGTCACACTCTCTTAGCCAATGAGATCATGCCACATCACCATTATCTCCAACTCACAAAGAAAACAAAAACGAATTTGGGTCGTTGGTCTATCTTATCAACGGTCCGCATTTAATCTTTATTTTTCTATTTTTTTCTTTAGCCTTATAAGACTCAATCTCAGCCGTCCAAACCCAGAGATCCGACGACCTTCATATTCCCTCATTTAAAATGTTTTAATCATAAAATGTTAGGACCGCTAGATCTTTCCCTGCCTCTTTAATCTAGAGACCAATCGGTCTAACACCTAAACCCTAATTCATTCGTATCTTTCACAGTCGCCTCCCCTTTCCTCTTTCATCCTCATCCTCTCAGACCACCATGAACATCAATTAACAAAACCTTGCAAAAATTTGTGCCAGGTCGTGAAATCTCTCATCAAATCACCCTTTCTTGCTTCCCTAGCCAGAATCCAACTGTTATTTCCCCTTTTAATCACTGAATCTGTATCATCAGAGTCCAATCTCTCAAGCTTGAAACACCATTCTGTCTTTGCTTTCAAATCAAACTCAGAAAATCACGTTTTTGTCTCTAGGCTATGAAGAAAGTTGTTTTCTTTTATTTTTTGTTGATAGATATTCAGAACCCCAAATCTGAAAACCCTAGACCAAATCATGCAAGGGTCAAATCTCTGAAATATCCTCTGTTTTGTTAAATATATGGCACGCATGAGTATATCTCAGAATGTAATCATAGTTATTCGAGGTTCAGAGGTCAAACACACTAACCTCTGGACATTGGAGCTTTATACGAAGGTCCTTTCCTCCAACGGTCAATATCTTCCCCATCAAGTAAAATCTTCGATGTTTTTCCCTCTACTCTTTTCTGATTTCACTCATATTGCTCACATCATCAACTAATCGTCATCTTTCACTATCTAATTTGAATTTTGTTTAAACCCTAGAGCCTTAAATGGCACTATAAATAGGGCTTTAATGTTATCACCTAACATCACGGACCAGCCACCTAACACTGAAGAAAAACACACACAAACACTAAGAAATATAGGACTCAAAGCCTAGGTTTTCTTACTGTTCCTTTCTTTTTGCTGAGTATTGTCGTTGGTTCAAACTTGGGGTTTTTGGGGTCTTAAGTAACTAAGAAAGAGCTTCATTTGGTCTGCTGCTCTAAAAAAGGTCAGTACATCTCTCATTCTTCTCTTTTGTTCATTTTCCTTGAATATTACAATTATGCTAGTTATATTCTGAGTATTACTATTGATTTATGGTGTTTAATATGTAAATGTTTATGTTTGTTAGTTTAATGGCTACTTGTGATTACTTGTCCTTCTTTGAGTCTTTAATCGATGACTAATTAAACCATAATTGATTCCATCTTATATTTTTTCTTGAGTTTCCGACAGTCTATATGTTTAAGTTATTATGTGTTCTTGTTCATAGCTTTCATTGACCTACAATAGCCTTTATCCTTATCTGTTGCATCTTTGTAGTATATGAGTCTTAAAGTTGAGCTTATTATCTGATAACTATGACTAAGATGAATCCGAAGGTGTTCAAGTTTATATCCTCTATCTCTTAACCATAAATATAAACTCTAAGTGTTTTATATGTTTTCTTCTATACTTGGGTTTGAGTTGCCACTATGGTCTTTTATTTTATCTAGTTGTTTTTGCTTTTGTTGACCTACTCTTATTTGAATTAAACTTTATTCTCTTCTCTTAGTAGTCAGTACACAACTGTTAAGACGAAGTTATCTTTCCTCATAACATGTTAGGCTTATTTCCCTTTCTTTGTTATAACGACTGATAACATGTTAGGCTGAACTTAATTATTTTTTTGGTTAGTCAACATCTTCAATTGCATGCTCACTTGGTATCATACCTCCTATCTCTAATACTTTAGGGTTATTATCGACCTTTGAGAACTAACTTGCATTTTTATCTTTTAAGATTGTCTTCCTTAAAAAAGATCTAGTCACTATGCTATAACCAAGTGATAACTTGTAAAAATAGAAGCATGATCATTTTCATATTCATATACTAACCTAGACTTAAGTTTGAGTTGAGCCTGTTCTAATGCAATATCTTTCCTTTATCTGTAACTCCCTCTCTCATGACATGTTTAATCCAATAATATAAATGTGTAAAGTTTTCCCTGTCTACATAAGATCATTACTGTATTTGAAATGTTTAAGTAGCTAACTAAATACTGCATGTTCTTGCTTAGCTCCTAATTTTATACCTTGTCCAGAATTGCCCTAGTCCTTTCTCTCCCGTTAATTTTAAACCAAACCTAATCCCTAAAGTCTCGTAAGGACCATTGTTGATGCTATCTGAACTTGATGATTTGTTTGAAGCTAACACTATTAGGAGTATGATTCTGCAAAAAAACTTAAGGATTCCATGTTGTAGTCTGTAATTTGTAGACATATTGAGAAAGTTGATCATGTCCTATATATCTTTGATAATCTCTGTATCAGTTGAGTCATTGTTGTATAGCTTTGCCTTTCCTAGGAACATTGTTCTGCTCTCATGTTCAAACCCTTGTAGTATGCTTATGATGCCTCCATTCTTCACCTGTATGTGTTTCAAAGTCAAATCTTTAGAATTCATGTGATATATGTTTGTTTGGTAATCTAATGTGGACTATATGCTCTTATGTCAGGAGGGGAAGTATATATTTTATGGTAGGTAATGCTATAGCATTTAATTTACATTGAAAGGGCCTCATTGGTATTTAAACCCGTAAGGAAAATATGTTGTTAGTAATTAAGGGTATTTGGGAGTGGAGTTCGACTTTAGGTTGGGCTGCCCTCCCCGGCACAAGTATTGCCTTGGGCCTTGAGTCCCTTGGGAACTTTGAAGTGTCGGGGAATTCAAAGGGAGCATTGACCTTGAGTGAAGTTTCCTCCTTACCCCTTAATTCGTTGACACATTTAATTCTTTGGGGGTTTAATGTTTAATGACAACGAAAGGTTTTCAATGTGAATTATTTGCTAAGTAGAACCATCACATTAATATAATTTTCCACAATATTGATTATTTTCTTGCTCCAATTATTTGTTCATGTACATGTCTTATATATTTTGAATATGTTGAGAATGTGGGATATACTTCTAATGACCTTCTTGTATACTTTTTGGGCATGTATACATTTGGGTCTACTGAGTTCCTAACGAATTCAGGCTTAAACCAGCTTTGCTGCATCTTTGAAAAGTCCAGTCCGCTATGGTCGCACCTCTTAAATTGTTGGGCCTACATTATTGAGGCCCAGTCATCATACTTCAGTCTTCTCTCCCTTACTTCTTTTGTTACTGCTCATTATTTCCATAGCTTAACTTACTACTTTCATTATTTTTCGCTTACTGCTTTTGTTTCCTTATCGTATTTCATTATCATGTATTTAACACTCATATATTAGATTATGTCTTTTATCTTCATGCCTTATACCACATGAAACATAGGCAAACTCTGACTAATATAGGACTTAAAGGGGGAATAGCTAGTAATTAATCTTCGTCTCCCGCTAATTATAACTTGTTGTACATTCACCCTTTTTAAAAGTTTTTTGAAGCCCGGGCTCTAACCAAAAACATCAGCCCGTTTTCAAAAGGAAATTAGAAAAGAACCACTCATTTATACCTACATGGAATGAAATCAGATTTTCTCATAAAAGCAATAAGGTACTATCGCCTCAAGTGAGTTTTCAAAGATCGCTCAATTTTAGATTTTCAAATCAAGATACATTTAAAATCACTCTCTTACAAACATCTCTTAGAATCATACAAACATCTCTTAAAATCATACAAACATCCATTCTCTAAGTTTATTACTTCAAGCCTTAAAATATGGACTACTTTTAGAACTCTTTTAACCTTCAATAACTCTTTTGTAATCCCACATCCCTTCTAAGTCCTACATATATACTTCCTTTAATATATAGTAAGCCATGCCTTAGTAGTAATTAAGCATAGTATAAATATCTGATTGCTTAAAATTGGTCTAAGTCCTATGGAGCTACCTTAGGTAGATTTTAAGGGGTGCCAAACATCTTCCCTTTAGAAGAACAAAAACCTTACCTATAATCTCACCGGTTTACAGACCTATAATAAACATAACTTAATAATTAAATATGTATCCTAGTATGTCTTTAAATATTAGGTGGCGACTCTCTTTCATCAACAACAGAGAAACCATGAGTTGAATCCTGTCTTGATTAGTGCAGAATAGGGTGCAACACCAGGTGACTAACTTTGGCCACATCTTCATAGTCCACAACTACGAAACAATCTGCTTCTGAGAACTCTCAGTCTCCAAATCCATAGAACACATGAATCACCATAGCCGATCCCAACTCCACCACTCGAATGACTAACACATCTCTCATACATAATCATCCCCACGAGAAATACCTCTATAATTCTTCCATACCACATAGCAAAATCTAAACATCAGCAGCCGATCAACCAGATGAGTACAGCAATACCAATGAAGCATCTGTAGGTCAAAACACAGTACGCCTTCTGAAATGCGCACCCTTCTCAGGCAATACCAAGTAGTAATAGCATTCATCTAGTCATTTGAAACCGTCCATATTGTCTAAGAATTCATGACCTTCCCTTCAAAACTGAATCGTGACCTTGCACATGCAAATCTCAATCCCACACAACACACCGCATTTATCATGCCATCATATGAAAAGCACGAGAATCTCATAATCAACTCTGAGTCACCAGTAAAATACATACCTGATCAGTCAGAAACCTTCCATTTAATCCCATCCAGGAGAAAATCATAATACGCAACATGCTCCTCACACCGGTAGGAAATATCCATCTCAAACCGTGCTAGAAACCATTGAGAACTCTAAGAAATCCATATGCACATAACTAAGCCATCAGAACTAAATCTCTCTAACTCAACCAAGCCACGCAGGTCGTCAAACCCAAGAGTATTGCCACAAAACACCTATAGAGACTCACCACATCATAAATACCCAAAGAATCGATCATACCATTACTGTGTTGATCCAACCTACTACCATGTTGTCCTATTTCTCTGAGTTCCTTCCGAATTACCCTCAAGGTGATACTTCTCCTTGCCAGAACACCACAATACTTACCCAAAGCTCACCACAAGAGACCCTAGTATAACACCACACCACCCTAAGGTCCATAAGTCGATGTATTCCCTTTTTAGCACCCCAAAAGTACCATAATCGAGACACCCACTCTGAGGAGACCTTCTGTAAATTTAAAGTTGTTCCTTTTACCTTTCTGATACTGAAATGTAGAATCCATAATGATACAGAAATACTGTGGGTCTCGACACCATCCAATGCAAATCCCAGATTCTAGCCATATACCAATCCGAAAAATCCTCAAATGCCACATATGAACCTTGAATCTATTAGAAACTTCTCGAGAGTCATTCACTCAGCTCAAATATCAATTGCACCACCCAAACGGGCCAAATAACTTGTGCCCTATTAGCAAGACAACACCCAAAGAAGTAACTCCGCCTTAATGCAACCGAGCAAATTCCTACTCCATGCGTACTACATCCTTCCCGAATAGCAACTCAATCATTCCATGATTCCCATATATCTATAAAGTGTAATACACCATACATCTAGAAATTTCCCTGGTTAAGTCATCCTCAAAACCAGCCTCTGCAAGTCACAATCAATCCACAAGTATGCCTCAAACCGAAACCAATACAACACGTAACCATGCAATCAAATTGCTGATAGTAGACTCTCCCATTTAGCTCAAAGCCATAGATCCTGCAGTCACATCATACTCATCATATAGCCATCCAACCACTCGTCAAGCCTCAAATTCCATTCATAGGGACACTACCACTCATATAAGTCCAAAAGCATGTTCTCACACAACCAGAACTACCGAGCCTAAGCTCCGGTCCAAACCCTGCCTCAATTCCTTTAGACTGGCCCATCACCAAATCATAGAAGACACATCTCGCACCTCATCCATAGAATTCCATAAGTCATCGATGTATAACTGATACCGAGCGCTCACATGTGCATACAAGTGAGTGGAAGAATTCAAAGAGATACGCTTAAAGCTGAATCAATGTCTCACAATAAGGAAAGAAAGATAGGAATTTTATCCTAAATGTCCTGTAGCCTCTCGAAGATAGGTATGGATGTCATCATACTGATCCGCAAGACTCTCCTAGACACTTGCTAATGACTCATGGAACCTATGAACCTAGAGTTATGATGCCAACTTGTCACGTTCCAAAATCCAACTAGTCGTGATGGCACTTAACCCCAACCCGCTAGGTAAGCCAATTTAAAAATAATCCATTTCAAATGAGATTTACTGAGAAAATAATGATAAAATAACTTTTATACAACAACCCAAGGACTGGTAGTACAAATCATGAGCTTCTAAGACTTAGAGTTTACAAAACTGGTATGAAATAAATACATCATCTGTTTGGAATATACATAAACAGATTTTTATAAATCTAAAACTACCATGAACAAGAGGCAGCTATAACCGGAACGTAGGCTCATCTTCAATGGCAGCTCCCACCATACACAGCAACATCAACATCTAAAACCTGCACGCAAGGTGTAGAAGTGTAGTATGAGTACAACCGACCCTATCTACTCAATATGTAACAAGCCTAACCTTAGGTTGAAAGTAGTGACGAGCTTGAGCAATAGTCAGAGTCCAACACCACAACCAAGAACAACTCATAATAATATAATGTAAACCGTATAAATAATACTCAAAGATATAATGCTCAGCTCATTCACAGTTACAGAAAATAGGCATGCTTCTCAGATATAACAGTAAAACCCAAATCTTTCGCCGAAATCACCAAAATGTGAGTATATCAAAAAAATTGCGATTTTTCCCAAAAACTTTAAGATGCTTCATTATCAGATGGCATGAAGAAAGTACATCTCTATTCCAATATGACAATATGCATGTGAATTCATGAATGTCACAATACCGTACAACATGAGGAAATGCATCTCTTTGCCTACATACCAAGTATGCATGTCAAGTGTAATACACCATAGTGATAAACTCATGTGTTGTTGCTCTCAGAGTAGTCAACCTCACTCAGCATGCTCAATCACACAGTCCTCCCAGTCACTCAATCCTTCAAATCACTCGAAACTCGCACTCGGCACTCACAATCAGCACTTGCACTTAGTATGTACTTGCGCTCATTGTTGGTATGTCAAACTTCGGGGGGCGGATCCTACCCAAGCGCTAATATAAGCCAATCATGGCATGAATCAATAAAGCTTGCTACGGCGTGCAACCTGATCCCATAAATATCACTCAATCATCATCCTTTCCAGTCTCTCGGCCTCAAAAATCTCATGCCAATCAGCCCAAAAATGATAACATGATGTGACAACAAGTGATAACAGAGATTGAGATATGATATGCAAATGAATGAATATGACTGAGTATGTAACTGCAATTTAAGCAAATAACTCAATAGCAGAGATGACCTCAGTGGGTCCCAACAAAATAAGTATATAGCCTAAACATGATTTCTAATATTATTCACAGCTCTATTCCTCTAACACGTAGAAATTTCAGGGATAGAAGCAAGATTAGGTAACTACACAGTATCAAAAAATCAACCGAGTCATTATTCACACGGTGCACGCCCACACGCCTGTCACCTAGCATGTGCGTCACCTCAACACCAAATACATAACACGTATTCAGGGTTTCATACCCTCAACACCAAGTTTAGAGGTGTTACTTACCTCGAACCAGTCGAATCCAATGTCGGGCAAGCAAAACAATACTCTAGAAACACCATCCCGCTACTGCGCCTGAACCATCGCTTCTGCGATAATGCAGATGCGGCCCAAAACCTCGCATTTGTGATACTCCCAAACACATCCCTTTTCCGCTCTTACGACCAATATTATGCATATGCAGACTCACATCTGTGTCCATACATCTGCAGATGCGGACACAGCAGCACCCGCACTTCTTCAGCAATGCAACATGAGACAAAAATGATCTGAACCACGTCCGTAACTCATCCGAGCCCCTCGGGTCCCCGTCCAAATATACCAATAAGTCCCATAACATAACATAAACTTACTCAAGGACTCAAATCACACATAACAACATCAAAACCACGAATCACGCCTCAAATCGAACTTAATGAACTTTGAATCTTTTAACTTCCAAAATTCGTGCCGAACATATCAAATCAGTCCGGAATGAACTCAAATTTTGTACACAAGTCCCAAATAATATAACAAAGCTATTATACTTCCCGGAACCACAATCTGAATCCGCATATCATCAAAGTCAACTCCCGGTCAAACTTATGAATATTCCTAACCTTCAAATTTCCAACTTTCGCCAAATAGTGCCAAAACCTTATAAAAATATCCAAATGCAAATTCCGGGCATACTACCAAGTCAAATATCACCATCCAGACCTCACGGAACCATCAAAACTTCGATCCGAAGTCAAATACCTAAAAGTCAAACTTGGTCAACTCCTCCAACTTAAAGTTTCGTAGTTGAGAATCATTCTTCCAAATCAATCCCGAATCAACTGAAAACCAAAACCGATGATTCACGCAAGTTATAAAATATCATACGGAGCTACTCAAGACTTCAAATATATTAACAGAATGCAAATGCTCAAAATGACCGATCGGGTCGTTACAACTCCCATGTGGATTGGTATGTGTAGATCAGATTGCACGGCGCAACGATATTTATGTGTGGATTGGGTTACACACCAAACGGGGTTATGTTGGATACGATTCCTTGTGTTCATTTTGTATGTTTTGTTTCTCCCTTGTGGGATGGATTCATAGAATTATGCTCTTATTGTTGTATCTATTAAACTTGTTAGATAGTTCCCTTATGGTTCTCTTTTCATTATTGATCATATTTGAGCTGTTGCTTATTTGGCACACGGATCATGTCGTATGAGGTTCTTAATGGTATTTGATGTGTCCTACCGGTCGAGCATCTTGTATTGGGTGAGACGAGGTTATTGGACCTAAGATTAGTGCACTCAGATCCGTATAAGGTATGTTTGGACTAAGACTGCCATTAGTCAATTCAAAATTTGACAATGGTTCTCGTCAGTCGAGAGAATTTCATGACTTGTTGTGTTAATGGGTGATTATGAGTTCATGCACACTTTTTTATTCATTGCGGCATTATGAAGGTTTGGAAAGAGATTTTATTTGTAATGAGTTATATTACTGATATCGGGTTTGGTAATAAGCAACCATTATGGTCAGAAAATATTGCTATGGGCATATGAGCGATAGAGTACATCATGTGGTTACATTTTGGGAGTATACTTATGGTTTGATGCAGCTTGTTGAGATTGATGCAGTGTTTATAGATAATAATTTGACCTTATAAGGAGTTTCAGAAGTTGGAATTTGGTTCTAAGGCTTGTAAGCTAAGGTTGAAGGAAGAATTATCAGGAAGGATTGTGTTAATGAGCTTATATGGTTTGAGGTGACGTGAGATCAGCCACGAGTATGTGTATGATGAGTTATACAGTGATTTGGCAGCTTTGGAACAGATCTTGGCACGTTCGAGGATGAATGCATGTTTAAGTGGGGGAGAATGTAACGACCCTACTTGTTGCTTTTGAGCCTTGGAATTAAATTTGATTGTTTGAGACTTTGAGTATATTCATATGATGCATTATGACCCATGTATATGGTTGGTTTCGATATTCGAGAGATTCAAGATTGATTTTGGAAAGACAATTCTCCATTTGAAAACTTAAAGTTGGAAGAGTTTACTAAGGTTTGACTTTTGAGTAAACGATTCTAAAATTGGGATTTGATAGTTTTAATAGATTCGTATTGTAATTTTGGACTTGGGCGTATGATCAGATTTAAATTTGGATATTCCTAGAAGGTTTTGGCCCTATTTGTCAAAAGATGGCAATTTAAAGAATTGGAGAGTTTATAGTTTTGATTGGGAGTTGACTTTGTTTGTATCAGACCCAGATTATTGTTTTGGGACTTGGAATAGGTTCAGTTGATGCATCGGAGCTTGTGTGTGAAGTTTGGTTGATCCGGAATGTCTAAGTGTGATTCGGACATGTTCGATGAAATTTGGAGGTTTGAAAGTTAAAAGAATGAATTTGATCTTCGATTCTTGCTTTTGATGTCATTTGTAGTATTCCGAGCATTCACATAAGTGTGAATAATGTATTTAAACTAGTTGGAATGGTTGGATGGGCTCTTGTGAGGATCGAGTGTGTTTTAGAGTGGTTTCAGACCATTTCGGTTGAGTTTTGCACAACTGATGTGATGGTCAATTGCAGTGTATCACGATCATGGAGCAAGCGCGGAGAAGGATTTTTGGTAGTTTGGAATTAATACATCGCATTTGCAGGATAAGGCTCACTTTCACGGAGTATTGTAGGAGATGGCCACCGCGTTCGCATGTCTGGCTTTACGTTTGCGAAGAGTTGGAGCATTCATGTCTTGTCCCTCACGTTCGCGTAGTTGAGAGCCCAGTTGGCCTTCTCGTTTGCATGGTGTTTGTCGCGTTCGCGTAGAAGGTTTCAGGGGAAGTGATTGATTTGTGATTTATGATCGCGATGGTTGTGCCGCGATCGTGAAGAGGACTGCTGGGCAAAGTATATAAGTTGCCATTTTTGGGCTTTTATCCATTATTTCATATGTTGATCCCTAGACTTCGAGAAAAAGAGGTTTTGAAGAGCAATGTTATTACTACTTGCGGTTTTTGTCTACACTATAAGAGAGTGTATTTTAGATATTTGAGTACTGATTTGGACTCGATTTTGGAAACTAATTATATATTTGGACTTTGCAGGTTATGGATCATCTAATTTTGGTATTTGTTTTAGATTTCTGGCATACGAGCCCGGATTAACTTTTGTTTACCTTTTGGGAATCCTTCAAAGATCGAATCTTTTTGGATTAGGATCGCTTCCTATAGTATTGTTGACTTCCTTGGATGATGTTTAGCTTGTATTTTCATGATTGGAGTTCTAGAGCGAGGTTTTGACGTGATTTGAGGTTGAAAACTAGCCTGGATGAGTTAATATCTTTCCTAGGTTTGTATTGAGGGTATTTTCCCGTTAGTTGTGATAGTTGTGACAAGAGTGGGTTGCTCTAGTGGTGAGCACCTTCCAATTGTAACCAAGAGGTTATGAGTTCGAGTCACCCCAAGAGCAAGGTGTGGGGTTCTTGGAGGGAGGGAGCTGAGGGTCTATCGGAAACAGCCTCTCTATCCCAGGGTAGGGGTAAGGTCTGCGTACACACTACCCTCCCCAGACCCCACTAGTGGGATTATACTGGGTTGTTGTTATTGTTGTGATACTTGTTATATGTTGATGGTGACATATATGCGAGATGATGAGAGTATATGTGTGCATCGTTGTTATTCATAATCCAGATAGATCTTCTGCTGTTATACGCCTTATTTTGCTATCATACTTATTCGATATCTTATTTTCTCCAATTGTATTACTACGTGAGCTATTATCTATGCTAGAAATTATGTTTAGGTTATCTACTTATCTGTTTGAGACATGATAGGGCTATTTTTGCTATGTTGAGCTATTTGCCTTAGCCGTAGTTATATTTTTCAATCATAATATTATATCTGCATGTTATATATCTATCTATGTATACCTTTTATATGTTATCTTACATGGTGATAGTATCCTTGAGTGTGATACGAGGTTGAGCTGAGTTGTGACATATTGGTATATTCTGTGTAGTATATTAATTATGATAGTATGAGATATTGGCATATTGAGATTTGAGCGGACTGATGATTGATCTTGGGTCATAGAACCGTGTTGATATTTATTGTGAGGTGACTTTTGCGTCAAGGCCCCATATTGGGCTGAGTGACATTGATTGTTGAGTATTGATATTGATTGAAAGGTGACGCTTGCATCAGACCCCATATTGGGTTGAGAGAAATTGATCGTTGACTTTTGATCTGATCAGCACTTGGACTAGAATCCATTCGTCCGGAGTCAGGTGATAATCCATGTTACTTTGGGTCCTGTGAATGCAGCCACTTAATATGTGCTTAGTGAGCGACTTATGTCAAGCACATGTGCAATACTGAGTGTGTGTGTGTGGTGATTCAAGGGTATTGTGTTAGGCACCGTGAGAGTGCTGAGAGTATAATTGAGGGGTACTTATTCCAGGCACTAAAAATGTGCTGAGATTGTGTGAACTTGATGACTTAACTGTGAAATTGTTGATTTGGCATGCATATCTGACATGCTGACATAAAGTTATATTTTCCTGGTGTTAATTGATATGTGATGTTTCTACTTGATATTTTGGAGCTTGAAATCACAATTTAGCTTGATAAATCCCTATTTAAGTGATTTCAGTGAAAAGGTAGATATCTTGACTGGTATTTCAGAAAAGTATATTTCTCTTCTTATTGTGTCAGAGTTGAGCCTGTTATTATTTGAGCTGCTTTTCTCTATATGTCATTATTCTGCTGTTATTATTATTGTTGACTGTTGAAAGTGAGCATCGGACTTTGCCAACCTCGCCACTGCCTTCTCTGAGGTTAGACTTGCTACTTATTGAGTACATGAGGTCGATTGTACTCATACTATACTTTGCACTTCGTGTGCAGATCTAGATATCGCTAATAGCGATGGTGGTAGTGAATTGTTTATTCAAATTTGCTTGGTGAGTTCTAGGTAGCATTGTAGTTCCGTTCGCAGGCCTTAAAATCCCCTCCTTTGTCGTTGTTCTTACTGTTTAGTTTTTTGGACAATATTATATTTTGTTCAGACTTGAATTTAGTATTCTATAGAGCTCATGCACTTGGTGACACCGGATTTTGGGTGACTTTAGTTGTATCGTCATTATGACTTCATTTATTTATTCTATTTCGCTTTTTGAGATTATTTCTTGTTATTATTAAAGTTTATTCCGTATTTTTATTGTTGGCTTGCCTAACAAACGGTGTTAAGCGTTACTACTACTTCGATGGAATTTTTGCTCGTGACATGTTCCATGTATATATATAAGTTATAACTCAACTACTTCGTAATATATAAACATATTGACCAATTTAGATATAACATCCCGTGATATCTTCGTGCACGTTTATTCGTTACCATAGTATGTAAAAGCTGCTGTGTACTTTGCACAAATGACTCAACCTTCACGTGTCAATAAAATTGTGGTCCCAATATCTTTGAAAAAATCTTAACAAACTCGTGATCAGTATTACTCCGTATTTCTTTTATGTATGTAAAGATTGAAAGGAGCTAGGGGACGGGACCCTTACAACATAAAAAGTCTGAAAATCTTCAACTGCACATGCTACTCCACTAAAATCGCCTTTTTCTAATGTGGATAAAAAGTGTACTATTACCTAGAGGAAGTAGAGGCACTATTTGGGCGTTGTACTCCTTCGTTCCTTTCGATATATTACTCCAGTATATATTCTTTTAACAAATCAAGAGAGAATTAATTACTTTTTTTAATTTTACCTTTGTCATTAAGTAATTATTTATCGAAGCTAATTTGGGTACTAGTAGTCAAATTTAGATTTTTAAAGTACCATTGATAAAGACAATTTAGAAAATAATCATTTAATTAATGTTTTTTTTTTATAAGAGGAGTGCAAAATACAAACTAAACAAGTAAAAGAAACCGAGGGAGCGAGCTCAAAATCATCTACGGCAACTTGGATGCTCAAAGAAGCGTCGCAGCATGTACTAATTTTTTCTAGCTATTAATATAATCATGCTATTTACACAAATTACTTTCCTATACTTGGGGTTACATCCTTCCGTTGTGGATTCAAAAACTTTCTCAATCAGATAGGGCCGTGTATAATTTGATAAATACCGAATTATCGTACCGAAATCGAAAATTTTAATATTTGATATTCGATATTTTGGTATTCGGTTTAAGTTTTAAAAAATATTGGTATTCAGTATGATATTTGGTATTTTAAAATGAAATACCGAAATACCGATACCGTACAGAAATATATATTATATTACACAATACACATATTATTAATTATAACATAAATATAAAAATCTAAAATTTTACTTTCCTTTATTCTCTAACTTCATCAATATCTAAGCAAGTAAAAAGACATTTTTAATGATCAAATTTATTCTTTTATGTACAGTTTTCTCTCTCTGGGTTGATATTTGCTAGTTTTGGACAAAATTTTTGTCAACAAATATTTTTAGTTTTGTACTTTTGAATAATTTAATTTATAATATTACAGTCTATGACTCTATGCACTAGTTAGTATTCAAACCGAATAAACCGAAGTTACCAAATCGAATAAACCAAAACCGAAAGGAGAAAAATCGAACCATATCGAATTTAATTAGGTACGGTATTGGTATTGCATTTTAAAAAACCGAATACCGAAAATACCGAACCAAAATATCTAAATACCGTACCGTACCGACCGACGAACACCCCTAGTATTAGAAAATGTCCCACTTTGTAGACATGTTTTATGTGCGAAAAGATAAAAATAATGTCACATAAAATAAAACAACAACAATGACGGCCCAGTAATATCCCACTAGTCGGGTTTGGGGAGGGTAGTGTGTACGCAGACCTTACCCCTACGCCGAGGAGTAGAGAGGCTGTTTTCGAAAGACCATCGGCTCAAGAAGACGAAAAGAGATAATTTCAGTACCACCAACAGATACCATAGGAAAAATAATATCATGAAAATCAGAAAATAGATGCAAAGCAAAATCGATACAGTAAATGATATTTAGCTAAAAGTATATATATTTATATGTATATCGCCTCATATTTTACTCGGTGTTTCGTGGATTTCGGATGTAAGATGTATTGATTTATGTTAATTCGTGGTGTTTTAATGTGTAGGAATCATCTGGATGCAATATGGGGGGAAAGGTGCGAGATTAGAGCCAAAACGAAGAAAAATGGGAAATGTTGAATTCTAGCGCCACATGCAGCGCCCCACGCCACTTGTGGCGCCATTTACAGAATGTTCAGCAGGCCAGCGCCAGCGCCCCACGCTGCCCTAGATGCTGGTAACGGAAATTTCTCCAACTTTGCTCGGGATAAGGTTATTTCGGCCCTAGACCTACCCAACTCGTATAAAAACAAGACTAAGCCTATTTTGAGAGGGGAGACACCACTTTGAAGGAAAAGTACACACGAAAAACATTCGTGGGCGAGGATATCTTAGTTTTCTTCATCTTTTCTTAGTATTTTAAATTATCCAACACTTATGAAATTGATTGATATTATCATGAGTGGCTAAAACCCATAGTTTTTGGGTTGTGATTTAGCCATGAATATTGTTGTTTAATGTTGACTTAACCTTAATTATAATTCACCAATATATGGTTGTTTCTTATATTCTGTGATTAATTGCTTAATTGCCTGGCCAACATTTAGGTTCTATTTACTATTTATGATATGCTTGGGAAAGCCATATTTAGATTAGAGAAGAATTGAAGAGAGCACGATCTTAACTCTGAGGGGGGCGGATTTATGGTTAGGATAGGAATATACCTAGTCATCATGCTTAATTAAATATCATAATCTTAATGCATTCTTAATAGATTGATTTCATAGGAATATATGTGTTAATCTATTTTGAATAGGCGAGTAGTACTTCGGGAGAAGGCTACGAGAGAAATTATTCGATTAATTAGCAACCATGAGTGAATTGTATGAAAGTGAGAGTTAAGTAGAACACAATAGGATTGGTGAATCGATCACAACCATGGAATATTTGTATCTACTGAATACATAACAACCATTTTGGTGCTTGATAATTTAGTTACTAGTTAGAATTATTATTTAGTATAATCACACTTTTGAACTCGAATTGGCTCGACTGAATAACAATCTTGGTGAATTTAGTGGGTAGTTAATACAAGTCTCAGTGGGTTCGACACTCGACTTATCATTTTATTACTTGTACGACCACGTATACTTGCGTGTGCGTTTTGGAGCAACAAGTTTTTCGATGCCGTTGTCGGGGACTTGACTATTGACTACTTTCTAGTTTTTGCTTTAATTGTTTATTTCGTCAAGTCTAACGTTACTTGATTGTTGCTCTTCTCTCAGAAAATTTGATTGAATGCGAAGCGTCCGAAGCCAGGATAGACTTCAAGGCTTTGACCCCGAACCTGAGAGAATATTTCACAAGAGGTTGAGGGAAGCAAGGGCCACAAATAATCTTCAGTCACTTGTTCAATTTCCTGTGAACATTGCAGAGGAGCAACACATGGCTATTCAGGAGGTGGCAATGCCTAGCATTGCTAATGTCACCTCCAGCATTGTGAAGTCCAGAATCACTGGGTACTTTGAGCGGAAACAGAACATGATCTAGCTACTACATGCGAATGGGCAGTTTGTGGGTCTTCCACACGAGGATCCACAACAGCACATCCTGAACTTCTTGGAGATTAGTGATACTAATATCACTAACAGAGTCACTCCAAACTATGTGAGGCTCACACTTTTCCCGTTCTCTCTGTTGGGTGAAGCAAAGCGATGGTTGAAGGCGGAACCAGCTAGTTCTATTACATCATGAAATGATCCGGCGAGGAAATTTTTGGCAAGGTTGTTCCCTTCAGGCAAAACTGTAAAGATCAGAAGTGAGATAGTCGCCTTCAAACAGAAATCGGGGGAGAGTTTATACTCAGCTTGGGAGAGGTTCAAGGGGCTACTCAAAGACTGTCCTCATCACAATCAGACAAACGAAGTGTTAGCTCACACTTCCATAGAAGGGCTACATCTTGAGACAAAGATTATGGTAGATGCTGCAGCTGGAGGTCAAGCATTGGAGAAAAGCTTTGATGAGATATATGCATTATTGAACAAATTCTCCAAAAGCAATCCTGATTGGCAACGAGAGATGGGCATACATACAGTGCAAAACCTGCAGGGGTTCTCAATTTAGATGTCATCTCTGCATTATTAGCGCAGATTTCCACATTGACCAACCAAGTCAATCAGATGACCTTGGCTATTAACAAGCAATAAGCCCAGTGCAACAGGTTCAATTGTTTTGTGAAGTATGTGGAGAGGGTCACACGAGCGACTTATGCCCAGTTAATCCAAAGTCTGTTGTTTTATGGGAAATGCAAATAGGGGCTAGACAAACCAGTATGGGAACACTTACAATCCTAACTAGAGGAACCACCCCAACTTCTCTTGGTGTGGAAACCAAGGTGCTCAGAATTAGTACAGGCCACAAGCACCTCAACAACAATATAGACCACCTCAGGTTGAACAACATACAATCTCGACAAGTCACCTTGAGCAGATGATGAAGAGATTTATGGCTGACCAACAGGCCCAAGCAGTAGCGATGAGAAATTTGGAGTGACAAATGGGACAACTTGCCAGTGCCTAAAATACTTAACAAGCTGGGGCTCTTCCAAGTGATACCGAGCCTAATCATAAAGCTCAAGTCAATGTGATTACCTTGAGAAATGGAAGAGTGTTAGAAGAATTTCCAAAGAAAAATAAGTATACGGCTAGTCCTGAAGGAGAATTAGTTCCCAAGCCAGTTGAGGAGAATGAGAAAGAGAACAAAGGATCAGAGCCAGTAATTATGACAAGGCCGCCACCTCCGTTTCCACAAAGACTGCAGAAGCAAAAAAATGATGCTAAGTACAAGAAATTCTTATATATTTTGAGCCAAGTGCGTGTGAATTTGCCTTTGGTGGAAATTTTGCAGGAAGTGCCTAAGTATGCAAGGTATCTCAGAGATATTGTGGCAAACAAGCGAAGACATACAGAGTTTGAAACAGTTGCACTTACTGAAGAGTGCAGTGATAGAGTTCAGAGTAAACTTCCTCCTAAGTTGAAGGATCCTGGGAGTTTCACAATTCCTCTATCTCTTGGAAAACAAGAAGTTGGTAGAGCCCTGTGTGATTTAGGGGATAGTATAAATTTGATGACATCCTCTTTGTTCAAGCAACTCGGATTGGGGGTGCTAAGACCTACTACAATTACTTTATAGTTAACAGATATGTCACTAGTTATGCCAGAAGGAATTATTGAGGATATGTTAGTTCGAGTGGGAAAGTTTATTCTTCCTGCTAATTTTATTGTTCTTGATTACGAGGCAGATGAGGAAGTGCCCATTATTTTGGGGCGACCATTCTTAGCTACTGGTGGAGTGATTATTGATGTGAGGGAAACGAAGTTGAAGATGAGAGTTGACGATAAGGAATTCACTTTTAACGTGTACAAGTGTCACGACCCAAAATCCATCTAGTCGTGATGGCACCTAACCCAACTATCTAGGTAAGCCAATTAACCACTAACCAATTCTAATAATAATTAATAAAGAAATATAAGTAAAGAAAATATCTAAATCTTATGCATTCCCCAAGGACTGGTAGTACAAATCATGAGTTTCTAAGAATAAAGTTTACAAAGCTGGTATGAAGTAAATACATCATCTGTTTGAAAAGTACATAAATAAAGTTCTATGAATCTAAGGCTACCATAAACAAGAGGCAGCTACAACCCCAACGCAGGTACATCTTCAGATCCAGCTCCCAACGAACACAGCAACATTAGCAGCCAGCATCTGCACGCAAGGTGCAGAAGTGTAGTATGAGTACAACGGACCCCATGTACTCAATAAGTAACAAACCTAACCTTAGGTTGAAAGTAGTGACGGGCTTGTACCAAGGTCGGGTCCAACACCAATAGCCAACAACAATTTATAACAACATAAAGCAAGTAATAAAAGAAGTAACTCAGAGACAAAATGCTCAGCTTAATCATGATTTCTGAAAATAGTTCTGCCCCTTTCAAGTATGTCAGTGAAAACCAAAATCATTTACCGAAGTTGCCAAAATATATGAGCAAGTTTGAAAACAGAGAGTTTCCCAAAAATCCTTTCAATAATAATTAAAAATTCTCATTTTCTTTCCAGATAGCCAGTGTAAAACAAATGCATCACTATGCCTATAAATCAACATGTGTGAGAAGTCATGAATGTCGTAATACCGTACAGCATGAGAAAAATACATCTCTATGCATGTATGTCATGTGTGCATGTCAATGCAATGTATCTCAGAAATGAACTCATGTACTCACACTCTCAGAGTACTCAATCTCACTCTCTCACACATTTCACTCATCAGGCTCAATCACTCGGTACTGTATATGGCCAATCCGGCCCAGGGAAGATCCATCCCGGATTATACACATCAACTGATCATCAGTCACTCAGTACCGAGTAGGGCCAATCCAGCCCATGGAGAAGATCCATCTCCAGGTATAAAATTGTTCGGACAAGATCCAGGTCCAGGAAAGATCCATCCCTCAATAATATCAACCGCGCTCACTGGAGGGGGGAGGGGTGCAGACACCGGAGGGGATCCTTCAGCCCAAGCGCTATAATTCGCACGGACAACCCACGTGCCATAGTATCATTATCAGAATCAATCAGGACTTCGGCCTCACTCAGTCTCAATCTCTCTAGTCTCTCTCTCGCGGGCTCACAATGTCATAAAACTAGCCCGAAAATGATGATATGATGTATCAATAAATAACAACAGAGACTGAGATATGATATGAATATGAATGTGTATGACTGAGTATGTAATGCAATAAAAGCATATAACTCAACAACAGAGATGATCCCAGTGGGTCCCAACAGAATAAGCATGTAGCCTAGGCATGGCTTCTAACATGAATCACAGCTTGATAACTCTAGTACGTAGAGATTTCACATAAGTTCAGGTAACTACACAGTACCACAGAACTAACGGAGTCACAGTTCACACGGTGCACGCCCACACGCTTGTTACCTAGCATGTGCATCATCTCAACACCAAACACATAACATGTATTTTCAGGGTTCATACCCTCAGCTCCAAGATTATAAGAGTTACTTACCTCGAACAAGACGAATCCAATGTCGAGCAAGTTGAACAATGCTCCAGAAATTCCATTCTGCGTGTATCAACTTCTGAACAGCTCGAATCTAGTCACAATTAATTTGATTCAGTACACACAAATCATAGGAATTAATTTCATATCAAAATACTAATATTTTCCGACAAAATCCAAAATCACACTACAAAACTTGCATGTGGGGTTCACGTCTCGAAATCCAACGAAACTCACAAAATTTGACAAGCCATCCAATTACAAGTTCAACCATACTAATTTCACTCAATTCCGACTCTGAATCGATGTTCAAAACTCAAAAATTCATATTATGAAACTTTAGGCCAACACCCACAATTTCCTTTTTAAATTCATCAGTCAATTGATAAAAATGAAGATAGATTCATGGAATAAAATCGCAGGGAGTCAATAACACTTACCCCAAGTTTTGTGAAAAATTTTCTCTCCAAAATCGCTCAAACCGAGCTCCAAAATCCGAAAATGGGTGAAAATAACGAAACCCCGAATTTAAGGCTTCTGCCTAGCGACTTTCGCATCTGCGGTGGAAAAGTCGCATCAGCGACATCCACTTCTGCGGACGAAGGTCGCTTCTACACGCGTTGGGCTACTTCTGCGCCCTTCTCTTCTACTACTGCCTTGTCGCACCTGCGACCATCGCACCCGCGAGCCCATTTTCGCAGGTGTGATCACACCAGAACCAGAAAATTTCCAGCCTTAGCCAAAACTTCCAAAATCTCCGAACCTCGTCCGAAACTCACTCGAGTCACCCGGGACCTCATCTCAATATACCAACAAGTTCCATAATATAACACGGACCTACTCGAGGCCTCAAATCATATCAAACAACATCAAACGGCGAATCGTACCTCAAATCAAAATCTATGAATTTTGAACTTTCAAATTCTATATCTTGTGCCAAAACACATCAAATCAATCAGGAATGACTTAAAAATTTGCACACAAGTCATATATGACATAACAGACCTATTCTAATTTCCAGAATCGGATTCCGACTCTGATATCAAAAAGATAGCCTCCCGGTCAAACATTCCAAAAATTCAACTTTCGCAATTTCAAGCCTAATTCCACTACGAACCTCCAAATAATTTTTCGGACACGCACCTAAGTCCAAAATCACCATACATAGCTATTGGAATCATCAGAATTCAATTCCGAGGTCGTTTGTACATAAGTCGACATTCGGTCTACCTTTTCCAACTTAAGATGGCACCTAACCCGATTTAGTATACACAAATCATAGGAATTAATTCCATATCAAAATAATAATATTTTCCCACAAAATCCAAAATCACACTCCAAAAATTGCCCGTGGGGCCCACATCTCGAAATCTAACAAAACTCACAAAATCCGACAACCCATCCAATTACAAGTTCAGCCATACTAATTTCACTCAATTCCGACTCCGAATCGATGTTCAAAATTCAAAAATTCATATTATGAAACTTTAGGCCAACACCCACAATTTCCTCTTTAAATTCATCAACCAATTGCTAAAAATGAAGATATATTCATGGAATAAAATCACAAATGAGTCAAGAACACTTACCCCAAGTTATGTGAAATAATTCCTCTCCAAAATCGCCCAAACCGAGCTCCAAAATCCAAAAATGGGTGAAAATAACGAAAACCTGAATTTAAGGCTTCTGCCCAACGACTTCTGCATCTGCGTTGGAAAAGTCGCATCTGCGACATCCGCTTCTGCGGACAAAGCTCGCACCTGCGAAGGTCGCTTCTGCGGCACGTTAGGCCGCTTCTGCGCCCTTCGCTTATGCGACTGCCTTGTCCCATCTCCGACCATCTCACCTACGAGCCCATTTCCACAGGTGCGATCACACCAGAACCAAAAAATTTCCAAGCTTAGCTAAAACTTCCAAAATGCTCTGAAACTCACCAGATTCACTCGGAACCTCGTCCCAATATACCAACAAGTTCCATAACATAACACGGACCTACTCGAGGCCTCAAATAATATCAAACAACATCAAAACGATGAATCGCACCTCAAATCAAAATCTATGAACTTTGAACTTTCAAATTCTATATCTTGTGCCGAAACACATCAAATCAATCCGGAATGACTTCAAATTTTTCATACAAGTCATAAATGACACAACGGACCTATTCCAATTTTCAGAATCGGATTCCGACCCAGATATCAAAAAATCAACCCCCCGTCAAACTTTTCAAAAATTCAACTTTCGTAATTTCAAGCCTAATTTCACTATGAACCTCCAAATAATTTTTCGGACAAGCTACTAAGTCCAAAATTACCATACGGAGCTATTGGAATCATCAAAATTCAATTCTAAGGTCGTTTGTACATAAGTCGATATCCTATCAACTTTTTCCAACTTAAGTTTTTAATTATGAGACTAAGTGTCTCATTTCACATCATTCCGGGTTGGTTTGATAGGTTTCGGCACGAGTTTTAGAAGGTGAAAGTTTTTGAAGTTCATAAGTTCAATTTGTGGTGCGATTTGTATTTTTGGCATAATTTGATGTTATTTGAAACCTCGAGCGAGTCTGTGATATGTTATGGGACTGGGGTGGCATGATTGGACATGGTCCCAAGGGGCTCGGGTATGTTTCAGAGTGGTTTCTGACCAAATTGGAGATGTTTGGACTGCTGTTGCTGAAGTCTGGTTTCCTTCTTCGCGAACACGAAGAGAGTCCCGCGTTCGCGAAAAGGAGTTTGAGGGGCTGATGATTTGTCCTTCGCGAACGCGAAGCTGTGAACGCGAACGTGAAGAAGGAACAGGGCAAGCCTTTGTGAACGCGGCCCAGGAAACGCGAACGCGAAGAAGAAAGGAAGATAGAGGCCTGGGGTCGTTTGGCCTTTGCGAACGCGAGGAGTGGAATGCGAACGCGAAGGCGTTGGTCAGCTGGCCATCGCAAATGCAATGAGAGCTTCACGAACGCGAAGAGAAAATGATGGGGCAGAAACAGTTGACCTTCGTGAACGCGACTAGGACGTCGCGAACGCGATGAAGGATTTGAGGCAGTTGGGTTTTGGCCTTCGCGAATGCGAAGCAATGATCGCGAACGTGAAGAAGGCCTATCTGGGCAAAATTAAAAGTCCCAAAAACGGGGATTTGAGTTCATAACTCAAAATCAAATTGGGAGCTTGGTAGAAGGTGATTTTTGGAGAGATTCTTGTGTGGGTATTTGGGGTAAGTGATTCTTATCTAGTTTTGATTAATTTTCATGATTATGTCTTTGAATCCATCATTTAATTCAGATTTAATGGAAGAAAAATAAAGATTTTTGTAAAATCTTGAAAAAACGAAAATTTAAGATTTTGAGGTCGAGTTGTTATTGGATTTTGATAAAATTGGTATGGTTGAACTCGTATCGGAATGGGTGTTCGGGTTTTATGAAAATTATGTCGGGTTCCGAGAGGCGGGTCCTGCGTTGACTTTTGTTGACTTTTTGGAATAAAATTTTAAGTCGACGTATTATTATCCGGAATTATTTCCGATGAATTTTAATGAAATTATGCAATTAATTTGGTTATATTTGAGCCGTCCGGAGGTTAATTCAAGCAAGAAGGCTATTTTGGAATATCGGCCTAACTTCAAAAAGGTAAGTTTCTTGCTTAACCTCGAGTGAAAAAAATTTCCCTTAGGCATTGAGTCTTATGTGCAACTTGGGTAATTGAAAACCATGTACACGAGATGACGAGTACGTACTTAATTTATATGTGCAAATTTTATTGAGTTAAAGTCTTGAGCATATTGTGTAGTAAATTGGATAATTATTGGCGTATATTTAATCATCTACTTGTCGTGCCTAAACCCTTGATGTTGACTTTGTTGTTATATGACAATGTGATGTGATTGTTATTTGATTATTTATGAAATTTTGTGAATTTGCTGGTTTGATAATTATTGGAATTTAATTTCATTTTGGATTTTTCCCTTTGCAAATAATTAATTAAATGAGCTTAAGAAGAGGTGTTTATATAATTAATGAAAATTTGTTCTTTAATGAAGACTTTGCTTTATGTTGAGTAATTTCTATCTCTATTGATTGTTTTTGGGTGTTGTACATATTGTGTGGAGCATTTGGCTATTTGTTGTGAAATTAATTGATTTGTTTGTATCTTTAAAATTTGGTTGTGGCCATTGGGCAAATTGTGAGATGAATTGATTTTTGTTATGTTGTTGTGATAATTTTCCGTGTAAATTGTTGTGTTGTGTGAGTTGTTATTTTGGGGAAATAAGGGTGAAATTTCACCATTGATATTATGTGGTTATAAGGGTGGCATTTCACTGTTGTATTTTTTGGCTATTGATATTGTCTGGGCGGAGCAATAAGGGTGGCTATAGGAGCGATAAGGGTGAAAATAGGAGCGATAAGGGTGGCTATTGATATTGTCTGGGCAGAGCGATAATGGTAGCTATATGAGCGATAGGGGTGGCAATAGGAGCGATAAGGGTGGCTATGGTCAGGGATGATATGTGATGATGTGGGGTTGTGGTGTTGACAATGCTCATGTGATGTTCTTGTGTTTATTTTTATACCTTGTGCAACTTGTCTTGTTGTTAGTAAATTGATAATAATCTGATTTATGTTGAAACTGGGAGCCTATGGCTATTGTCAGGCAGTTTATAAAATGAAATATGGGCACGAGGTGCCATGAATTGTGATATGAAATGGGGATATTGGCACGTGAATTGTCCGTACAGTTGTGATATAAAATGTGGGCACGAGGTGCTATGATGAAATGATAATGATATTTGGCACGTGAATTGTCCGTGCAGTTGTGATATGAAATGAGGGCACGCGGTGCCGGACAAATATGATGATTTAATTATGGGCACGAGGTGCCGTGGAAATATGAAAATGGGTTGAGACCCGTATTTACGAAAAATATTAAAATTGGCTGAGACCCGTATTTTGATAATTTTGAAATTACGCGTCACATGGTGACTTTTTAATTGAAAGAATTATATTCAAAATTTTTATTTGGAAGGATTTTTACTTAGAAAGTATTATATAAAAGAATTGTATTTTGAAAGATATTTATTTGAGCAAATTGTATTTGAAAAGATTTATTGAAAGAATTTTATTTGAAAAATTATTTGAGAAAATTATATTTGAAAGAGAGTTATCTGGAAGAACTATGTGAAAGACATTTATTTGAAAGGTTTGATTTAATTGGGTGTAATTGTATTTATTAATTGTTGAGTGATATTAATGGTATTCTTATTGTCTGTTGTGCATATCACTGGTTGTTTTATCCTGCCTTTATTATTATTTGTTTCCTATTATTTTGTATATTATATTGCACAGGTTATTAGACTAGTGTGTGTCTTGACTGTACCTCGTCCCTACTCCATTGAGGTTAGTCTTGATACTTACTGGGCACCGCTGTGGTGCGCTCACTCTACACTTTTGCACATTTTTGTGCAGAGCCAGGTATCGAAGTTAACGAACTTGAGCAGAGTTAAAGAGGGATTGTAAGGATTCAAGGTAGAGTTGCTTGGTCGTCGTAGTCCCTTGGAGTCTTTTCATTTCATTGTACTGTTAATTTGTAATCAAACAGTATTGTATATTCAGTCCTCGAGATCATTCCATGTATTCAGTTAGAGTTCGTGACTCAGTACTATCAGTCTTGGGAGGTTGTATATTCATATTTATTCCGCTGTTAGTTTTGGTTACTTATTTAATTCAAAAAGAAAAGGCTTCAAAATGCAATAAAAATCGGCTTACCTAGTCTTAGAAACTAGGTGCCATCACGACACCTGTGGTGGGATTTTGGATCGTGACAGGTTGGTATCAGAGCTCTAGGTTCATAGGTTCTACGAGTCACGAACGAGTCTAGTAGAGTCTTGTGGATCGGTACGGAGACGTCTGTACTTATCTTCGAGAGGCTACAAAACTGTTAGGAAATTTCCATTTCTTTCATTCCTGTCGTGCGGAATTTGTTGAATTTGGAATTTGAGCCTTTGTATCTCTATTCTCTCACAGATGGTGAGGACACATGCTACCGGGTTAGCTGAGCAGGCATCCGCACATACTGCTAGGGTTATAGGAGGCCGGGGCCAAGGTAGAGGCCGAGGAAGGGCACGTGCTACGACTAAAGCACATGTCAGAACAACAGTTGATGAGCCACCAGTAGCTCCAGCTGGAGGACCGGTACCAGAAACACCTGTTGTTACCCCCCAGACTTTAGGAGACTTTGGCACAGTTCCTGAGTATGTTTGGTACAGTAACTCAGGCAGGATTGATCTCTGTTGCACCAAACATTCCGTAGATTGGGGGAGTAGCTCAGACTCGTATCACAACTCCAGAGCAGCAGGTTCACGTTGGTCAGGTTCCGAGTATAGTGCCGGTACAACCTGTTATTCCGGTTGGGCCTGAGGTCGGGCCCGAGGCATCAGAAGAAGAACAAAAAAGATTTGAAAGGTTTAAGAAATACGATCCAACAACTTTCAGTGGCACAGCTATAGAGGATGCCCAAGAATTTCTAGAAAAGTGTCACCGTATTCTCCGCACCATGGGTATTGTAGAGGTGAGTGGAGTTGCCTTTACTACATTTTAACTGTCAGGTGTAGCGTATTGGTGGTGGAAAATCTATGAAGAAGGTAGACCAACCGATGCCACAGCACCAACTTGGGCTAAATTTTTGGAAATGTTCTTGAAAGAATTTGTTCCCAGACTCTCCGAGATGTGTGGCACACAAAGTTTGAACGGTTACGTCAGAGCACTATGACAGTGTCAGAATATGCTATCAGGTTCAGTGAGTTAGCCCATCATGCACCTATCTTAGTTCCTACAATCAAAGAACGGGTCCGCAGATTCATTGAGAGGCTCGATTATGATATTAAAATATGCATGGCTCGAGAATTGAAAACTGATGCTTCATTTCAGCAAGTAGTGGAGATTGCAAGGAAGATTGAGGGTGTTTTAGGTGAGGAAACGGGGTCTAAGGAGGCCAAAAAGGTCTCGAAAATCTAGAGGGTTCGGTGGATTTTACTCTTCAGCTAGAACCCATTATAGCGGAGGCTCGAGCAGTCGGTCAGCTCAGTCCGCACATCAGAATACTCGGAGTGCTCCAGTTTATAGTGCACCACCGACACGAGATTCTTACAGTGGTTATTCCAGTTATCCTGCACAGACTCAGTACGAGCAGCCGTGACCTCAGAGGGGTTGTTATGAGTGTGGTGATACTAGGCATATCATGAGAGATTGTCCCAGACTTAGGAGGGGTGGATGCCATCAGAACACTCCAGCTACAAGCTTTATTCCAGTTGATACTCCATGTGCACAGTCAGCTAGAGGTGGAGGACAGGCGGGTAGTGGGCGCCTAAGAGGTGGAGGCCCGACCCGTTGATATAATCACTATGATTTGGCTGGGACCAATATACCAGATGGTGTCGTTACAGGTACGATCCTGATTTTTATTATAAAGGATAATTTCCCTTAATTTGATTCGATTTTAAATATTAATGTGAGTCCTCCTATTATGCTCCACTTCTGGTGAGCTTCGTAAATTTATGACCCACTTATATGTGTATCCCTGTTGGGAGATTTAAAGATGTGAGTCTGTGTCTGTCACTTTATTTTTGTGCACCATTGAGGGCTATAAGTCCAAAAGCAAAAATTTATTATTTAATACAGTGGGTTTAATGTATTTCGGAATAATTGATTCCAATTTTTTTTATGAATTATACGCCCTACCGGTATGAGGGTTCATTATATGTTGTGAAAAAAAAAATTATTTATGAAATATATTGAAAAAAAGAAAGAAAGAAAATTGAAAATTTCAGTTGGCACAATGTGCAACATAATTGTGATTCGGATTTGAGGACGAGATCCTCGCATTTTTATACATGATGTGAAATATTTAAACTGGGCTGCAAGCCGCGGTGGAAGTTATGTAAGGACGAGGTCCTTGTGGTGAAATATTTATGAGTTCAAAATTCTCCATGTGTGAAATTTAATTTGTACAATAATATTAATAGGGAGTCATGCCTGTTAGGCTTATTTGATAATTTTTGTATATTTTCCGTACATATTCAATTATTTTCGTGCTGTAAACATTGAGTTTTAGCCCATGAGATGAGTGCCCAGGTGGCATTAAATGTGACTCATTAATCCGAGTAAGTAATCATGAGGTCTTCATGCCTCACATTCTGTTGTAAGTGTTGTGAAAATTTGAAATGAGGTGGTGGTTAATATGAGATTAATTGATGATGCTGGAATTAATTATGAACAGCTTTTAAGACCAGAGATGTGGCGATGAGCATACATATGATGTGCTTCATGTCCTGATATCATTATGATAAGGCAATGCTGAGATTAATGTTATTGATATATATCTTGTGGTATTTTGTTGGGTTGTGGATATGTTGTTAGGAGTTGTTTGGGTGTTACTCTGGCAGGTGGATAGGCCCAATTACAGGGGAGACTCTGCCGAAATTTCTAAAAAAATTGGGAGTTAGTAAAATTTGGAGGATTGAGAATTTGCAAAAGAAGAGATAAATATGCTATGTGTTTGAGGGCGAATGATCCTAAGAGGGGAATAATGTATCACCTCAGAGAAAGTTTTGAATTACTTCAACACTATTGAGAAGAATTTATATGTGCATAGGCACGAGTTGCTATAGCCAGTTGAGGCTAATATTTTGCGTTGTTGTGAGAAATCAGGTATTTTGAAAATGATTGGAGAGTTAGGGATTTTGCTTTAAAGCTTATAAGAATGGAGAAAAGAAATAATCTCAATTGAGATGGTGTTGTCGGACCCGTGTTAAATTGCGGGAATGTAAAATCACTCACAACTATGTGTGCAAAAATATACTCAGTAATTTAAAGTCCTCAGAAAGATTCTTAGCACGTTCGAGGACGAACATTTGTTTAAGAGGTGGAGAATGTAACGACCTGACTTGTCGTTTTAAGAATTTATGCCCCGTTTAGTGACTTAAGATTTCGAGCAGCCTCGCAATATGTATTATGACCCGCGTGTGTGGTCGAGTTTGATTTACGGATGATTCGAAGTGATTTGGGATACTTAGTCCCTAAGACGGAAGCTTAAGTCTTAGGATTTTATCCGTAGTTGGAACTGTGTGAAGATGACTCCGGAATGGAGTTTCGTTAGTTCTGTTAGCTCTGTTGGGTGATTTTGGACTTAGGAGCGTGTCTAGACTGTGAATCTGAGGTCTGTAGCCAATTTCGGCTTAAAATGGCGAAAGTCGAATTTTTGGGAAGTTTGACGAGGGGTTGACTTTTTGATATCGGGGTCGGAATGCAATTCTGAGAGTTGGAACAGCTCCGTTATATTATTTGGGACTTGCCTGCAAAATTTGACGTCATTCCGGGTTGGTTTGATAGGTTTCGGCATGAGTTTTAGAAGTTGGAAGTTTTTGAAGTTCATAAGTTCGATTTGTGGTGCAATTTGTATTTTGGGCGTAATTTGATGTGATTTGAAACCTCGAGCGAGTCAGTTATATGTTATGGGACTGATTGGCATGATTGGACGGGGGTCCCGAGGGGCTCGGGTGTGTTTCGGAGTGGTTTCGGACCAAATTGGAGTTGTTTGGACTGGTCTTGCTGAAGTCTGGTTTCGTTCTTCGCGAACGCGAAGAGAGTCCCACGTTCGCGAAGAGGCGTTTGAGGGGCTGATGATTTGTCCTTCGCAAACGCGAAGCTGTGAATGCGAGCGCGAAGAAAGAACAGGGCAAGCCTTCGCGAACGCGGCACAGGCAATGCGAACGCAAAAAAGAAAGGAAGATAGGGGCCTGGGGTCATTTGGCCTTCGCGAACGCGAAGAGTGGAACGCGAACGCGAACACGTTGGTCAGCTGGTCATCGCGAACGCGAAGAGGAAATGATGGGGCAGAAACAGTTGGCCTTCGCGAACGTGATTAGGACGTCAAGAATGCGATGAAGGATTTGAGGCAGTTGGGTTTTGGCCTTCGCGAACGCGAAGAAGGCATATCTGAGCAGAATTAAAAGTCCCAAAAATGGAGGTTTGAGTTCATAACTCAAAATCAAATTGGGAGCTCGATAGAAGGCGATTTTTGGAGAGATTCTTGCGTGGGTGTTTGGGGTAAGTGATTCTTATCCAGTTTTGATTAATTTCCATGATTATGTCTTTGAATCCATCATTTAATTCAGATTTAATAAAAGAAAAATCAAGATTTTTGTAAAATCTTCCGAAAATAAAAATTTAAGATTTTGAGGTTGAGTTGTTATTGGAATTCGATAAAATTGGTATGGTTAAACTCGTATCGGAATAGGTATTCGTGTTTTATGAAAATTTTGTCAGGTTCCGAGAGGCGAGTCCCGCATTGACCTTTGTTAACTTTTTCAAATAAAATTTTAAGTCGACATATTATTATCCAGAATTGTTTTCGATGAATTTTAATGAAGTTGTGCAATTAATTTGGTTAGATTTGAGCCGTCCGGAGGTCAATTCAAGCAAGAAGGCTATTTTAGAATATTGGCCTAACTTCAAAAAGGTAAGTGTCTTGCTTAACCTCGAGTGGGGGAAATTTTCCTTAGGCATTGAGTCTTATGTGCAACTTGGATAATTGAAAACCATGTACGCGAGGTGACGAGTACGTACTTGGTTTATATGTACAAATTTTATTGAGTTAAAGTCTTGAGCATATTGTGTAGTAAATTGGATAATTGTTGGCGTATATTTAATCATCTACTTGTCGTGCATAAACCCTTGTTATTGACTCTGTTGTTATATGACAATGTGATGTGATTGTTATTTGATTATTTATGAAATTTCGTGAATTTGCTGGTTTGATAATTATTGAAATTTAATTTTATTTTGGACTTTCCCCTCTGCAAATAATTAATTAAATGAGCTTAAGAAGAGGTGTTTATATAATTATTGAAAATTTGTTCTTTAATGAAGATTTTGCTTTATGTTGAGTAATTTCTATCTCTATTGATTGTTTTTGGGTATTGTACACATTGTGTGGAGCATTTGGCTATTTGCTGTGAAATTAATTGACTTGGTTGTAGCTTTGAAATTTGGTTGTGGCCATTGGGCAAATTGTGAGATGAATTGATTTTTGTTATGTTGTTGTGATAATTTTTCGTGTAAATTGTTGTGTTGTGTGAGTTGTTATTTTAGGGAGATAAGGGTGACATTTCACCGTTGATATTATGTGGTTATAAGGGTGGCATTTCATTGTTGTGTTTCTTGGCTATTGATATTGTCTGGGCGGAGCGATAAGGGTGGCTATAGGAGCGATAAGGATAGCAATAGGAGTGATAAGGGTGGCTATTGATATTGTCTGGGCGGAGCGATAAGCATGGTTATAGGAGCGATAAGGGTGGCTATGGTCAGGGACGATATGTGATGATGTGGGGTTGTGGTGTTGACAATGCTCATGTGATGTTCTTGTGTTTATTTTTATACCTTGAGCAACTTGTCTTGTTGTTAGTAAATTGATAATAATCTGATTTATGTTGAAACTGGGAGCCTGTGACTATTGTCAGGCGGTTTATAAAATGAAATATGGGCACGAGGTGCCGTGAATTGTGATATGAAATAAGGATATTGGCACATGAATTGTTTGTGCAGTTGTGATATAAAATGTGGGCACGAGGTGCTATGATGAAATGATAATGATTTTTGGCACGTGAATTGTTCGTGCAGTTATGATATGAAATGAGGGCACGAGGTGCCGGGCAAATATGATGATTTAATTATGGGCACGAGGTGCCGTGAAAATATGAAAATGGGCTGAGACCCGTATTTTGATCATTTTGAAATGAGGTATCACATGGTGACTTTTTAATTGAAAGAATTATATTCAAAATATTTATTTGGAAGGATATTTACTTAGAAAGTATTATATAAAAGAATTGTATTTTGAAAGATATTTATTTGAGCAAATTGTATTTGAAAAGATTTATTGAAAGAATTATATTTGAAAAATAATTATTTGATAAAATTATATTTGAAAGAGAGTTATCTGGAAGAACTATGTGAAAGACATTTATTTGAAGGGCTTGATTTAATTGGGTGTAATTGTGTTTATTAATTGTTGAGTGATATTAATGGTATTCTTATTGTCTGTTGTGCATATCACTGGTTATTTTATCCTACCTTTATTATTATTTATTTCCTATTATTTTGTATATTATATTGCACATGTTATTAGACTAGTGAGTGTCTTGACTGTACCTCGTCTCTACTCCATTGAGGTTAGTCTTGATACTTACTGGGCACCGCTGTGGTGTGCTCACTCTACACTTCTGCACATTTTTGTGCAGAGCCAGGTATCGAAGTTAACGGACTTGAGCAGAGTTAAAGCGGGATTGTAAGGATTCAAGGTAGAGCTGCTTGGTTGTCGCAGTCCATTAGAGTCTTTTCAGTTCATTGTACTGTTAATTTGTAATCAAACAGTATTGTATATTCGGTCCTCGAGATCATTACATGTATTCAGTTAGAGTTCGTGACTCAGTACTACTAGTCTTGGGAGATTGTATATTCATATTTATTCCGCTGTTAGTTTTGGTTATCTATTTAATTCAAAAAAAATGGCTTCAAAATGCAATAAAAATCGGCTTACCTAGTCTTAGAAACTAGGTGCCATCACGATGCCTGTGGTGGAATTTTGGGTCATGACACAATTACCTCGGCAAGTCATACAACAACTGTAAAGCATAAATTGAATAGTAAATGGGGGAACAGAGCTGTAATACTCAAAACGATCGGTCGGGTAGTTACAACAAGGCACTTAAGCTCCCTAAGCATTATGAGGACTTGTGCATGATTACTATGGTCGAATTGAAGGGGATAGAGCAGAGTTCTTATGTGACTTGTAGTGATCCAGATGGGACAACTAAGTTAGAGGAGGTGGTGTTGCAAGCTAAGTGTATAAAGATGATTGAGAAGAAAGCCAAAGATGAAAGAGGAGATCTTCTGAGAGCGTGCAAAAAGGCTAGACTTCATGGGAGAAAGAAGAAGAGAAAGCGCCCAGCCTGAGCAGAGTAGAAAATTCGTGCCACAACTATAAATAAGGTGCTTGTTGGGAGGCAACCCATCTTGTATTTTATTTTTTTTATTTATCTTTTATAGTGTCAATTTTTGTGTTGTTTTTATTTTGCAGAGTAGGGGAAGTCTGAGTACCCAAAGTTAAAGCCGAGGTGCATGTTTGAGCTTAAGTTTGGGGGTCGTCCTGACCCTTAATATTGAGGATCATGTGCGAGCTACGCCTGAGAGGGTCTCAGGGAGTATTTCTCACCCTTGTTTAATATTTTTCTCTGTGATCATGCATCGAGGACTATGCACAATATAAGTGTGGGGTGAAAAAATGACTTTCTGAAGTGTAATTGTATAAAACTATTTTTTTAATTAGTTTTTCTTTTAGAACTCGTAGTAGACATAGTTTAGTTCCCAAAAAGATGAAAATAGAAAAAAATCAGAAAAAGCTCGGACTTTTTCCGACGATGGATCTTTTGGACAATTTTCTTAAGGGATTAAAGTCCAATTAAAAAAACACCAATTTTTTTTTTTAAAAGATAGTTAGGTAGTATCCCTTGGTTTTTCTTTATGCGCCGGTTCTTTTCCAAGGGTGTAGCTCAAATTGGGTACTTTATTTTTATTTTTTTTGGAGTAAGTTAGGAAGAAACTGAGTTGCTCTGAGGTGCCTAGTGGCATGTTTGGTGCTGGCACATTAGGCTATGACATGCGATCTATCTTCCCGTACATTTGATTTTGAATTGGGATGCCTGAGTAAAGTAAATAGCCTATTTTGTGACGCCTTTTCTCAGTTATCCAGCTTGTATGCCACATAGTGCATTATTGCTTAAAGTTCTCAATTATATGTGCTTGCTTGACTTGAGAGTTAAACAGAACTGTCCTGATTGAGTCATGTGCAATGTGTGTGTGAGGTATTTTAGTCGTCGGTGCTATCCTGTGTAGTCTAGAACTTGCCCCGTGTGTTAATCGAAGAGAAATTGTTAAGTTGTGCTAATCTAGGAGATGACGTAGGCGTTTCTTGCTTGATCATAGAGGTGCTTGCCACTTGAAGATAAAATTTTCCGTTGCTAGCCCCTTTGAGCCTATTGACCTTTTCTTTGGCACCCATATTACAAGTCGTACCCCTATTTTGTTCTTAATTTGAGATTGTTGAACCTTTACCTCCTAAGGCACTTAGTCGCTAAAAGAAGTAAGGTGAGAGATTGGGAAGTTGCTTTCGAGTGGAATCATGGAAGGGACCTTAAGGTGCGATAAAGTTGTGAAAAACGATCACTAGCCGATGAACCTTAATGTATGGAGTGTGTGTAGAAAAAAAAAAGAGAAAAGGAAAAAAAATTGCAAGAAAGAAAAAGAATAGTTCAAATAATGTAAAAAAAACGCACATCTCCTAATCCTACTAATTCGTGCTAGTGGAAATATAGAGGTGCTTAATTTAAAAGAGGGTTATGTTATATATGGTGTATGACGAGTGAATTGGTTGAGAAGAAGATGTGCTCGATTTGTGAGTGTAGTGTATTAAAGTACTTAGGAGAGTTAGTCATTATTCCTAAATGTATCCTACTCATCCCTTAACCTACATTACAACCTTAAAGTCCTAATTGATCCTAGATTTGTGTTTATATGTAGATCCACTTTTGCCCCAATTTTTAAGTTTTTTTTCTTGAATGTATAATATTAACTCTGCTTTATTTATGGTTCTTAAAATTGTATTTTTGTTTCTCCTTTTGATTAAAAGGAAAACTTAAGTGCTAAAAATAACCAGGAAATTACACATTTCCATTTCAAGAATAATACAAAGCCAATAGAGAAGTACACAATGCAGGAAGGAAATGTTGAGGCAATTGCATACATGTTTTGAAATCCATTGCATACATGTTTTGAAATCCATTACCTGAAGTTATAGAGTAAAATCACTTTTTTTTATTTGTAATAAGAAAAACATTCAAGTATTCTCATTACACTCTCAAGATCACACAGCCGGATTTATTGATTTTTTCGGTGGAAAAAGCTGACTTGGCAGTCCGCATGAACTTTTTATATTTTTGGACCACATAAAATAATTAACACTCAAACAAAACATAAAAACCCACCCATACAGCCAATCCGACCCGACCCTTTTATAAAGATAAAGATTCACCCAAAATTCTTACAAAAAACGTTTTTTGTTTCCTTCTCTCAAACCTACCCAAATTCACCCATCGAAACTTTCTTACTTATCTGAAAAACCAACTTACAACCCTATAACAAAAAGGAACAAAAACATTGCAGGACAAATTAAAGAATTCCTAATAATGAAGGATTTAATAGATAAAAGTTGATTTTAATAAGGACTAAACTTTGGAACAGTTAATGGAAGGATTTTAATCTCTTAAATTTTAGGATTTCTTACGTAGTTCAAATAAAGAAAGATTAAATAAGAAAAATTTTGGTTTATTTCAAAATCCCAAATATTAGAAAATAATTAAATGATATCCCTGCATATTAGTAAAATAACTTAATTTACTATTTTATCCAATATAAAGTCTTTTTTCAAAGGGTAAAAAAGACGAACAATATTTCGCTAAGGGCATCCGTGCTTTTAATATAACTAGTATCTATAAACGTGCATTGCATGTTAATAATGACACGTGATGGTTGAAATATTTATTTATATGAAGGAATTATAAAATTTAATTAATGAGAGAAATTTTACATATAATACTACAACAATCATTTAAATGCTGAAAAATATTGTTACATTAGCATAATACGTGAATTCAAAAAGAAAGAACATCATCAGAACTTACATAAATGATCAATTTTAGCCATATTAAGTAGATAATTATGTATTGTAGATTAAAGGTATCTAATGTGATGGTATCTTACCGAACACTTCTTTATAGACGGTGTTTTTTTGTATATGTTTCCTTCTAATGCTTTGGTTACTCTGCCATAACCCGAACTTTTATTGTCGATATTGATATCTCTCTTGAAAGTGCAACATATAGTTATTCGTGTAAGAAAACATATTGTGGTAAATATAGTCAAATATTTAGGATGTTTGTTCTTGTGCTTTATTTATTATAACTACAAAACATAAACATACTGAAAATTATTCTCACACAAATTTAGAAGGATATACTTTAGTTTCGGAAGACGAAAGTTGAATTCGGGGATAAACACATACTTAGAAGCACATTGACCAGTATCATTAGTTATGTATGTATGACGTTATTGTCAAAACTTCTATATACCATATGTGTACTATTACATAATCTATTCAGCAGATCTAAGTTTTTAGTAGCATGATAGACATATTTTTCTTCAAAATCAACATATATGCAATGGAAGATCAATTTTAACTTAATCTATTATATATATGGTGACACTAATATACGCAAGGAATAATGAACTTGACAACAAACATATACGGTAGTAGGTCATTTGGTATTAAAGTATTTAAATATTCTTCTTGGTAGTAATTGTAGGTATCATCTTTTGGTGAATCAAAACTGAAAAATATTTTATTTTTACCATAAAACTTAGCAATCAACATTTTATTTAGTTGATCAATATATCCATTTTTTCTAGCTAAGATAGCTCTTTAATTTCTATCTTGTAATTTTTATAAATTGCGTTTTAATCTAATGATGAAAATATTTTCCTTATTAAATGCACTAATACTACCAATGGGGTTGATAACCAAATGTTCTAGAAGAATCAAATCATCTTTTATTGGATGCTCTTCTTCGTTTCCGATACGAAGCAAGAAGTCACTAAATGTTGGATTTGTTCTTACTTTTATATTTCTTGTCATTTGAATATTTTTCATTTGAGGTCATAAGTATAATTTTGGCAAGCTAGCTTTTACAGTTTCTGCTTTGGTCAATTTTGGAACTACTGATCGTAGTTGACAGAAATCACCTCCCAAACTATTACTTTTTCACCAAACGGTTCATCGATATCCAATATATCTCTAAAACTCTAGGCGATTATTTCGATCATTTGACGCTTAGCCAAAAGCCCTTCATCCCATATTATCACTTTTGCTTTCCTTATAAATTTAGCACTATTGTTCTGCTTTGATATATTTATGATGGTTATTTCAGATATTTGAAAAGGTATATCAAATCTAAAGTGAGTTGTATGACCTCATAATAAAATCGTTGCTGGTACATCACTTGTTCTTATTGCTAACAATATCATGCCTCTTGATCTGACATTTGCAAGTAGTGCATAATATAGGAATATTATTTCGATTCCGTCGGAAGCATCTACAAAGGATAATCTCGCTATACCAGAGTCGACTTTTTATAATATAGTCTTGAAAGCTTATTCCTGTACAGGATATAACTTTGATTGTGCTTCCTCAAGCACTTGTATGGCATTCTTAATATTATACTAATCTTTTTTACTTTGTGATCTATTTTTTTTAATCTCTAACACTCTTTTTATGGAATAAATTTATGTACCCTAAGATCTTTTTTAACTTAAAAAATAATTTTACTCATATGATGAATTTAAAAAATAATTTAATTAGATTCTCTTGCTAAATAATTAATTGAAAGATTTGATTATTTGGTTTTAACATAAAATATAATTTATTTTCTGTTGATTTAGATTCTTAATATTAGTTCATCTCGGGTTTGAATATTTAACCGTAATTATAATTTCATCACCTTAAATTTTATTTTCAAAGAGTAAAAAGATCGATCTGACATTCCACTTTTAAATCTTAATGTTTGCAAAATCATTAGTGGTATTGGCTCTTACCAATATTTTTCTTGCTTTTCTCACACATTTATATTTTTACAAATTTTCTTATTTGTTCTTTAATAATTGGGTATATTTTTCTATATTATAGGGAAAATTAATAATAATAAAAAATTATTTGAGTAGGAAAGCAGTTCAAATATAATATAATAATATATTATCTTAGGAATTTTTCTCAATTTCAACGCTTTATGCAGTCCGTTTAGCATTTATTTTATTTTTTCTTGGTATTGAATATTATAGAGTGGTAATGTATTACTAATATGGAGAATTTTTATGAAATTAATTTTATTAAACCTTCCTACATATTTTTAATAAGAATTCAATAAACAAGATTGTATTAATTTTAAAATCTTAAATATTAAAAAAAAATTAACATAGAAGTTATTGTAATCCAAAAAATTAAGTTATTACAACTATGTCCTTTCCCTATGAGTTCTGCCGTTTAATATTTTCATGTTATTTTGGTCTATCAATATTATATTTGTGCTTTTATAATAAACTAGTATCTATGAATGTGCGTTGCATATTAATAATGGCACGTGATGATTTAAACATTTATTTATATAAAAGAATAATAAAATTTAATGAATGAGAGAAATTTTATGTATAATAATACAACAATCATCTAAAAGCCAAAAAATATTATTATATTACCATAATACATGAATTTAAAATAAAAGGACATCATCAAAACTTACACAAATGATCAATTTTGTCATAAAATATTTAATGTGATGGTATCTTAGCGAACACTTCTTTCTGGACAGTATTTTTTTGTTTATGTTTCCTCCTAATGTGTTGGTTGCTCTGCCTTAACCAGAACTCTTGTTGTCGATCTTGATATCCCTATTGAAAATGCAACATACAATTGTTTGTGCAAGAAAATATATTGCGGTAAATATAGTCCAATATTTAGGTTGTTTGTCCTTAAGCTTTATTTATTATATTTGCAAAACATAAACATACTAAAAATTATTTTCACACAAATTTCAAAGGATATTCTTTAGTTTCGAAAGACAAAAGTTGAATTCAGAGATAAGAATATACTTAGAAGCACATTAACCAGTATCCTAATTTTTTGCATGTATGGTGTTGTTGTCAAAATTTCTATATACTATCTGTGTGCTATTACATAAGCTATTCGGCATATCTAAGTTTTTCAGTAGCATGACAGGCATAGTTTTCTTCAAAATTAACCTATATACAATGTAAGATCAATTTTAACTTAGTCTATAATATATACGGTTACACTAACATACGTAAGAAATAAGAAAGTTGACAACAAACATGTATTGTAGAAGGCCATTTGATATTAAAGTATTTAAATATTCGTCTTGGTAGTAATTATTAGTATCATTTTCTGCTGAGTCAAAAACTGAAAAATATTTTATTTTTACTATAAAATTTTGCAATCAACATTTTATTTAGTTGATCAACATATTCATTTATGCTAGCTAAGATATATTTTTAATTTTATCATACGATTTGCACAAATTACGTTTTAATTTAATGATAGAAATATTTCTCTTATTAAATGCATTACTATTACTATTGGGATTGATAGCCAAGTGTTCATGAAGAACCAAATCATTTTTTATTAGATGCTCTTCTTCGTTTCCGCTACGAAGCAAGAAGACACTGAATACTGGATCTGTTCTTACTTTATATTTATTGTCAATTGAATCTTTTCCGTTTGAGGCCAGAAGTATAACTTTGGCAAGCTAGCTTTTACAATCTCTGCTTTTGTCGATTTTGGAACTACTGGTAGTACTTGACAGAAATTACAGGCTCTCTTGTTTCTAAATGGATTTGGACAATATAATACGTTTTCAAATTAAATTAGTAATAGAATTTTTTAAAGAAGTATATCCTAAAAGTAATAGGATTACATGGCTAAAAATATGTCCATATCCCGAAAGTAATTATACTAATAGAAAATCTAACATGCTCCTAAAGGTATTAGGTTTAAATGCTAACATGTAGTATTATATATCTATGCCCGAAAATAATTCTATTAATAGGATTCTTAACGTGTAGTATTATGTCCTAAAACTAATAGAATTATAAGGCTAATGTCTAGAATTCCGATTATGTCATTTTATTGTAAGTTATTATGCTTAATATTAAAAGGTTATTTTTATAATCCAATATTTTATTCTTACTTTTATAATAATATAGATATAGATAGATAGATAGATAGATAATGGGTCCAACCGTTTTTGTATTTGGATGGGTTTGAGAGAAGAAGAAAGATTTTGTAAGATTTTTGGGTGGATTTTTATCTTTATAAATGGGCCGGGTTAGATTGGGTGTATGTGTAAGTTTATTATGTTTTGCTTGAGTGTTAAATAATTTATACAACAACAACCACCCAATGAGTTTCCACAAGTGCTCTAGGAAGGGTAGAGTGTACGTAGATCTTACCCCTACCCCGGAGTGTTAATTATTTTATGTGGTGCAAAAATATTTAAAAAATCCATGTGGACTGCCAAAGTCAGCTTTTCTCATCGGGAAAAAAAATTAATAAATCCGACTGAGTGATCATGAGAGTACAATATGGATAGTTAAATGACTTTCTTGTTACAAACGAAAGAAAAATGATTTTACTCAATATTTCAGATAGTCCAGTGACTCTATATGTAATGGACTCCATGTTTTGAAGTTTCTTTTTTATTGTTGGAATTTGCTTTCTTATGCTTGGCGCTAAATCCTTCAATTGTTCATTCAAAAACTTTCTATCTTAGAAAACCAACTTTCTAAACATATTTCTTTTTGCATATACGTATAATCATCTTCTGTATATAATTTACTGGCCTGGCTAACTCGGATTCTTCTCGCGTACATTTCGTTAAAAGGGAAAGTGCTCCTCATGAGACTTTTTTAATTGCAAACTTCGAACTAGAGATTCGTGATTAAGAGTGAAGGGGTCTTGTTCATCCCACCACACTCCTAAATGGTTCCTAAAATGCTTTATATAGGAGTAGTTAAAGGAGGCCTTCTTTTATTCTTCTTGATAATAATCCTTTCGTTATTCCATTTTTCAGAAAAGACATGTTAAATTTCGACCTACATGTTCGCTTGATAACTACTAAACAATTCATAGTTTCAACTCTTCTATTAATGGTATAATCTCAAAGTAAGTTGCAGAAAATATTTATTGAGTACACAGCAAATATTTTCAAAGTACAAAATTAGCCAAGTTTTCAGTTTAATATGTAATTGTGTAGAAAATATTCACAGGAAAATATTGCACGTACTTGCAGGAAGTTATACTTAAAACAGATGATTTAACTTTTTAATAAAGCTAACAGCTTTTGCCCTATTGAGTTCGGTCTTTACATAAATATCCAGCTATATTCATTATTTTCTTTTTCTAGTCATATACATAGTTTATATATTGATTATACATATATAATACATAAATTATGCATATGTTATACCTCCACCGGCTATTTTTAGTTTAAGTGGATGGATGAGGGCTGCTATTTGGGTTAATTCTTCCAAAAAAAATTATCTGAGTTTAACTTGGCACAAATTTTAATAAAGAATGAAAGACTTTTGAGATATGTAGTCTTAAATAAGGGTGAAATTCAAAAATAACCAGATTTACAAGTGGTACTTGAAAAATAGCTACAGTTTCAAAAGTAATCGAAATGTAGCCACTTTTCATGTAAAGATAAATCTGAACGAAAATACTGCTCAAAATCTAGAAAATATTCCAGCATAATATACTGGACTTCCAACATAATATATTGGAGCTCTAGTATAATATACTGGTCCAACATAATATACTAGAAGTTGTTACACGGATGCTCCAATCTGCAGTATATTATGCTGGAACTTTTCGTGTGTTGGAGTTCCAACATAATATGCTGGAAGTTCATACACAGGTGCACCAATCTCTAGTATATTATGCTGGAACTTTCCGTGTTGCAGCAAAATAGTGGCTATTTTTCAATGACTTTGCAAACGCTGACTATTTTTCAATTACCAGCCCGAAAACTGGCTAGCCCGTGCTATTTTCACCTTAAATAAGTCATAATATTTGTGTGACTATAAAACTTTTGAAATTTGTTATCTGAAATATGTCATAGCATTTGTGTGACTATAAATACTTCTTACTAGAGAAATATTGAAAGGTGTCAAGCATCTTTTTTATTTATACCACATCCACAAGTATTTCTCGAAATTCCGCGAGGTCCTTAGCAACAGAATCCGTCACCTTGGCAGCAGAATCCTTCATCTCCCTAATCGGTGACAGATCTTTGGATGAAAGGCACCACGAAACAACTCAATTAACACACCCAAACTGACTGATAGTGTAGATTCAACCAAATGGAATTACAATAGCCAAAATAGCAATGAAACAGCGGAAGATAACTGAAAGGGAAAACAGAGAGGGGATGAGGAGAGAATGATATGATAGATGAGAAAGCAGAAACTTAGTGCAACCAAAATCAACGAGCTGTCCACACACGCCTTGCCCTTCACGTAAGCTGTAGAAAATATTTACTGAGTACACTGTAAATATTTTCAATATAAAACAGGCCAAGTTTTCACTTTAATATGTAATTATGTAGAAAATATTCACAGGACAATTTATGCTTTAAAACAGATGATGTAATTTTTTTAATAAAGCTAACAGTTTTTGCCTAGATTGAGTGCACGAACCTTTACTTATAATTAATTTGGGCAAAGTAATCTGTCATTATACTAACATATCAGGAAAAAAAAGATGAATTTCAACAATAATTCCATTACTTTTCGACAGCTAGAAAGAAAGACTGTCTGTACTTCAAAGTAATACATACAACAAGAGAAAGAGAAGTAAAAGATGAATGCATGCTTTCTTTCCAGTACCCTTTTATCATTTTCAACCAAAAGCTTTCAAAATAGTGGATGAGAGGATGATGGAACACCTAATAATTACATGATGTGTTTGTTATTCACAACTATGGAAATGTCACAAAGGTGACTCTTTCCATTGTAGTCTGTCAAGTCCATCAACTATTGCCCTGCGGAATGCACCATTGTGGAGAAGGAAAGACGATACGTGTCCTCCTCTAACCCATCGAACTTCTGAGCCAGGCCAAGCTTTTTCAAGCTGTAGCACTGAGTGCTTTGGAATATAGCCATCATCCTAAAATAACAAGGATTAATGAGATTCCATGTGGTTAACAACCCTACAAGCAAGAAATTAAAAGAGAGCTATCCACAACATTTTGATAAAGCAACCAAAGTGTGCATGCTTTGAGGAGGAATGGTGAGAATAGACATTTGAAACATGCTTGATATAGAATACACATTAATTGGAGTCATAAGGAGCAACCAAAATACTACCAGACCCTCTCAAGTAAAATATACCATGCAAAAAGTGAGATCTAGCACTACCAATATAAAAAAAAGGAGAGATTTAGCACTTACTGTGGCGGCAACAAATATTACAGCATTGGGATTTTTTGGGATTGGAAACCGTGTAACATCTGTAAGAGACAGCACATTTCGCATCCGCTCTCTCACTTCCTCAAGTGTCATAGCAGCCTCCTGCACGGCAAGATCATCTCTCAGTGCTTCCCATGCAGTGGCATGTTTTAACACCCCTTCACAGAATGCCACAACAGCAGAATGTGGAGACAGAAAGGGAAGTGTAGCAATAGGTGTGGGGTGCAATGCTCCAACCATAGCAGCATGTACTCCTCCTAGATATCATCAAAGAAAACAAATTTTGGCGAAAGAAAAAATCCTTATAAAGACATGAAGTTTATGCATATGCTCTGAACATGTGTATTAGCAAGTACTTTATACTCGTGTGCACAATGGTCGGATACACATGTTGATATCCATCTGTAATCTCTTTCATATCACATAATAGTGTAGATCTAAAAGTAGAGGGACCCTAATCGCTAAATTTGAAAAACCAATGCGGAAAAAAGGCAGAAGATTATACACCTTTGTTTTTATCATTAAAAGATGGTCATACAGCATAACATGTAATTATCCAAAAACAGGCTCTTTCTTACTGTTCCTCCCGCGCCCACTCTATCCATCTCCTCAACAGCAACTCTCTCTGCCAGCTTTAATTTACCAAGTGTCTTAAAAGTTTTTCCCAGCAAACACAAAGTTCTAGACTTTGTCGACTAGGATCAGTTTCAACTGTTCGAAATCATTGCATATACTAACCATTAATCACTCTTTCGCAATAGATGCACACGTAAAATTCAATCCACTAGAGATTCTTTCTTATCTCCACACCATCACGCACACTAAACCAGGATAATATTTTTCAAACTGGATCAACGGGTCTAACTAGGTTGAGTATCTCAACGGCCCAAATAATCAATTCATCTTTAAATGCATAAAAAGCTACAATTTTCAATTGAGGATTATGTCTTACCCATGCTAAGTCCACATATACCCATCTTTCCAAAACCCGCTTCACAGTCCAGCCAATGTAAAAGACTTCGGGCTTCTTCAATAGTGGCTCGTCCTAATAGCAGCAGGTCACTAACACATAAGAGCTTTGACCCACGCTGCAGCAAGGGACGTCTTTTTCCATAGAAAGGGCTGCAGAACATTGAAGGGTCATCAGAGCAAGAGGAATTCTATACTCAAAGAACCAAAACGAAAAATAAAGAAAACTAAGGGGTTGTTTGGTTGGAAACAAGTTATCCCGGGATTAATTATTCCGGGATTAGTTATTCCACCCTCCCATAAGGATAAATAAACACTACAATCCCGGGATAACTAATCCCGGGATTAGTTATAACCGCAATTTTATCCCAACAAAACATGGGATAAACTCATCCAAATTTAATCTCGGGATTAATTATACCTTATACCTCGTACCAAACGAGGGATAAGACATTACTCTATGAAATTAATTATTACCTCTCAAGCACCATAGTTGCTATATTTTCCTTCAGCAGTGGACCGCCAAGACGCAATCTTCGCTCAAAACTATGATCTCCAGTACCTGGAGAAGGAAAACTTGAAAATAAGAACTCAACAATGTAAAATGTGAAGGCGGACTTGGGTAGGAGAGTGATATTATCAGAAGCGCATTTACAACAGTTCTCAATATGTAAGACAAAGGTAAACACTTTGTTCATTTCTTCTCTTTTTCTTATTTAAATTAATTAATTTTTGCATAGTTGTGATTCATCTGTTTGCCAGCAGCTATTGCTTCTCATTGAAATGCATCTAACCAGTCGATGATAAAGGAAGGAATATTTTTACATTCTAGTAGGACTATATTATGACAAAGAAAAGGACCAAAGTTATTTCATTAATTGAAAATTGTGCTATGACCAAGCTATGTCAAGTTTTGCCTCGCCACACAAGGGTTTGTTGAAATCTCAATAGATGGCAGTTCTGTATCTGTGCAGAAAGGCGTAAGCTAGTATTATTTAGAAAATGAATTGGTGTTGGCTAAAGGATAATACAATATAAGGGAACTTTGTATAATGCAGTACATTTAGGTTGACCCGTCTTTCGCCCTACAAGACACAAGATTCGTCTTTCTTTATTTCTTTTCAAAGTTATAAGTCAGGTCTCAAAGTTATGACTCAGGGCTCAATGATTGAAATTCTGAATATTCCCACTATGGAAGATCTATTTTGACAAATTCGCAATAGTTTCTATGGTGAATGAAGGCTAGGCTTAAACATGCCAAATGGCGAGGAAAATTTCCATTTGTTCCATGATTGCGGTTAACTTCTTGAGAGATAAATATATGCAATAAGACCATAAACATCCCGATCAACATCTTTTCTCTATGGACTTCAAATACAATCATTGAGATCGAAATCAAACCATGTGAAGATTATTCCCTTTCTCAGTAGATCTAGGACAGAGACTACATGTTACTTCTTTTTTTCTTTTTCACATCCTTTTCCTCATCTCATATTAGCTTATACATGACATGCTCTAAACCCCTTTGGCACAACTTCTAGGCAAAAGAATAGCTCTCAATTCCCCAGTACAGTACAGCCCATTTTTTGAAAGGATTGCAATCCGAAGGTGCCGAGATAGTTGGTAAATTTGGTGAAAACAAATAAAAACTTCACGGATGGACCAAAACATGATACTGATACATACAAGAAAAAGTTGTGTTACTAAGCACCCATAAGCACCATTAAGAAAATGTAAGTTAATTAGCGTGCAAACTAGTGGCAGAAGAGTTGGATATGACACGTGTTATGGGTATAAGCTAGGCGAAGCCTACTGAAATCTAAACAGGTATCATGATCCTCAATGACCATGGTTCACCAGCTCTTGATCTTTCTTATGCCGGCCCACAATAGTTGCAACTTTCAATCACAAGTAGACCCTCGGAAAGGATGGTGGCTAACAATTACATCGGCAGTTTTCTTGTCATCCATGGGCAGATGAGCTTAATACAAGCAATGTTCTCTCAAAGGTTTGTCGTCTAAAGACCAGGATTGAAATACACAACCGCCAAAAGAAGAAAAAAAGAGAAAAGAAAAGGCAAGAATTTATCAAGTTAATCCACCTTAAAGTTTTGTGTCTTCAACCAGGTTGATGTTTATGAACATCACGTGTCATCCCCTCAAATGTTACACGCTTTAACTTGAATATATATTAAACGACACTGAAACACATAGCTTCCCTCACATAGGGGCAGCCCGGTGCACTAAGCTCCGGCTAAGCGCGGGTCCAGGGAAGGGCCGGACCACAAGGGTCTATTGTACGCAGCCTTACCCTGCATTTCTGCTAGAGACTGTTTCCACGGCTCGAACCTGTGACCTCCTGGTCACGGGGCAACAACTTTACCAATTACGTCAAGGCTCCCCTTCCTAGCTTCCCTCATATAAATTGCACAAATAGATAGAAAACCGAAATAAAACTGCTCTTCCCTACTATTTGAGTATCAATCTACTACAGAACCCAACTCTAAAGATCAGCATTAATCTCAAGACCTGAAGCTAGACTAGTCTAACAGCAAGGAATATATCAATTAATCAATCAAATACGCCTCAAACCCCAAATTAGTTGGCCTCCACAACAGCAAGAATATAACACATAATTTTTTTAAAAAGCCAGAAAAGGAATAGCATATGCATATTACCAGCAAGATGAACAACACAAGCCATCTTATGAGGCGGCGTGTATTTGGGGGAAAGGAAAGCAACTCTTGCCATATGACTCTCAGGAGGCAATGCACTAAGCAGCTGCCCATCACAAGGAGTTTTAAAAACCCCTTCTCTCAAAGTAGCTGATTGAGATTCCCAAACAGTTTTCCAAACAGGTTGCACCAATGTAGGAGGCCAATTCTGTCCTTCAACTTCAGGGAATAACTGCTTAATCATTCTCTCTAACAGCACAAGCTTCGTACCTCCCCATCCTCTAGAAAAGAATGGTGGGCTTATTTTTGTTCTATGCAATAACGCACCATAAACATGGTCCAATACATAATGGAGCATTCCAAGATTCACTGTCACCATCTTTTTTTTCTTCTAAAAAATACACAAATTTTTCTAATCAATCTGAGCCAAACCCAGATCAGAAAACACAGATTTAAGCTAAAAGGTATTAATTTTATACAATTCTATATATCGAATTATGTGTTCTTTGCATAAGAATTAAAACCCCAGTAAGCCCTTTATCCCAATTAGATCCAAACTCCAGGAAAAATGTAATTTCACCTAGGAGAGATGCGTGTAAAAGAAAAATTCATAGGTGAAAAGCTAAAAGAATGAGCCATTGAACCAATTAGCATTGCGATATAGATAATAGCAAAAGAAAGAGGGAAGAAAAGGGCTATGTCAGGTAAAATTCAAGAACGATGATAAGAGAAAAACAGAGAAAGAGCATTGGGATCTCGGGAAGAAGAAGAAGAAGAAAAAAGAACTATGGGCGGAGGAGAAAACGGGGTGACTTAGAAATTTTGGATTACTTTAATGTACTGAAGAAGGCCCCCATATTGCCACCTTGGAATTTTGTATTTTTACTCCCTAAAATCTCGACATATTCTTATTTTGGTTCTTATAATATCTGATTAATCATGATTAACTTGTTATTATTCGATATGTACACTTTTGATCCTCTACTCGTGAATCTTATTTAACGAATTACTAAGTGCTAAATTATTTATTACTAATGTGTAATGGTGGCAAAATGGTTAAAAGAAAATAGTTAACCACCCATATTATCCACTAAAAATTGGATTGGATAATGTTTTTTTTAAAAACGGGTCAAATATGGATAAAATCGTATTATCCATTTAGAAAATGGATAACTATTGGGCTTAACTTTTACATTTGTAAAATCTCAAATTGGGGGTTCTTCAAATTTGGGAGAATAGGAATTCTCCAAAAAGTGATAAGCCATGGATAATATGGGTAATCATATTATCCGACGGTTAACCCGTTTTTATCCGCATTAAATATAGGTCAAGTCGGATAATTTATCCGTTTTTTCAATACCCGTTTTTTACCTGTCCCATATCCGACTCGACCCGCCTGTTTGCCACCCTCCTGATGCGTTTATTAAATCATATTGTTGCTCCATATTTTATCATAATATAATTCTAAATGGCCTGAACATCACATATTTTCTTTTAAAGGAACAAAAATACATGTTTTGAATTAATTGAAGGTTGAATGTACTTTTTAAATTTTAAGATAATAATATTAATAGTTAATATGTTTCATAACAAAATACATGGTCTCTTTGGTCCAGTTGTTCATCTAGAATGAACTCTTCACTTACTGAACTAATACTATCTAAATGTCTTATTTGTTTGTCATAATAGCTTTATATGCAAACACGAAAGGAATTTCTAGGAAAATAAAATGCTCAAAAAATTCTTTTTAACTCTTTTCTTAGCTAGTACGTCTTCAACCTTATTCTGCTCGCAAAATTCTTTTTAACTCCTTTCTTAGCTAGTACGTCTTCAACCTTATTCTGTTCGCTGTAATTATGACTTATGATTGAGCATTAGGCTCCCCGGTTATTGTATTAACTACCTTCATTCATTAAAAATTGATTGTTGCCAAGAAAATTTGTTATTTCTTTAGCATCCACATAGATTTTTAGGGGAGATATTATTTTCCACTATTATTTTCAATCGCCACAATAGTGTCAAAAGTTATGTTATGGTACTAGCGCTTATAAGAATGCCTTTAATATATCCTAGGTTTATTATTTGTGAAAGCACCATATATTCTTCAAACCTTAGAGTTTTCTAACAAAGATTAAAGATCCATTTGGAGGGCTTGTTATTTCATATTGATATTTGTAATGCATACTCTCCTATACTTTCCTATGCTTATTGCTAGCCAGTAAAAAATATTCTGTAGTTCTCATAATAGTGTTGATAGCAAAAAGGAAAAGGTTGTATGTGCTAAGCCAACTATTACAAGAACTAAAATCAGGATTTAACAAAAACTAAGGGACCAAAAGCGCAATTATCCGTTTTTTCTTGTTTTGTGCAATGATGTTGACTATGGGCCATAGAAGGAAAGTGGAGGATAAGATCTGAGCTGTAACATCCCCCTAATTATAATTTTTAATTGAAATTGATACTACCACTTTTTTATTTAAAATAAAGTTTAGGTATAATTGTCAACCTTAAACAACGAGGATTAATTGCTTATTGGGTTGGTGAGTTGGATTTTGGAGTTTGAATTGGGAATTTAATGGAATAATTCTTGATTAGTGTATCTCATCATTTGCTTGCAAACACATATGCATTTAGTTCGGGGTACCCTTTGATTAAAGTTTAATCTGTGCGTAGTATTTTATTTATCTTCTCGTTGTTATCCCTTGGGAAACTGAATGCAGTTTTTACGGATACTTCAGCCGGGTATCAATGGATATTTAAAAACGACTGAATCGTACCGTATCGAACTGATTTTTAAGTTTCATTTAATAAAATCATATATTTTTATATAAATCTATAACAAGACCGATAATTATGGTATATTTTTTATTTTATGAAAATAAACCGAAAAAATATCGAATCGTACCGACTAAATTTATAATATAAAAAATATATTTATATATTAAGTTTAAAAATAATAAAGCATTAAATTTTTTTCTTGGGCCTTGATATTATGAAACCGTTATGAGCCAACAAGTAATTAAACTCAAAATCCTAATTCTCAAACCTATTATGCTACTCCTATTGAAATTAAATTATTTTTGGAATATTCACTAGCAAGACACAATGTATTGTAGTGATTATGAGTAGTAAATTACAATGTATTGAATATGTTTCCTTTCGTATGATTTAAATTTATCTTTTTGAATATTTAATCTTCTATAGACTTTATTCTTGAGTCTCAATTTAATTAATATCTTTCGTATTTGCTTAGTTTCTTTTACGTTGTCGTAGAATAGTTGATGAATCTATACTTTAGCCATCTTTCATGTTTTCTTAATTCATCACCTTTTAAACTGTAAAAATATCTAGAGAGTTTTGCCAAGTCTTATAAAAGTAGGTATGTTATTGCATTTTACTTCTACTAGTGACTTTTACATGATATTAAAAGAAATTACCGAAAATTAACCGAACTGTACCGATACCGATACCGAAGAGAAACCGACATGATTGAGACGGTTTCGAAAAGTCTAATTTTGATTATATATAATAGAATAACCAAAAAATTAATATGGTATAAATTTTATAAAATAATCGGGCGAACCGAACCATTGACACCCCTACTTCTCATAACGTAAAGTTAAAAAAGAAGTATTTTAAAAGATAAAGGAAGCATAGCTACTCTCTTTGATCAGACATTTTAAAATAATTGTAACTACTAAAAATTTATTTTTAGAAGCATAATTTTTAAAACTTTTATCTAAATTAGAATTAGAACCCGCACAGTACCTGAACAATATTTAAAAATATTAATCATAATAAATTATAATCTAGTTTATGTAGCTGTACCCAAAAGGAATATCAATATTTAATGAATAATAATGATTTAAATTCAAATAAAAGATAGATAGATGTATAATGAAGAGCCAAATAAATAACTTGATATTCATGCATGATCCCTTTCTATAACAACAATATGATGAAATAGGCTAATATTACAATAATAACAATTAGCTTATCTTAGCTCTTCTCTAGGTAATATGAGCAAGCTCACATTGAATACATGATGATCACTTTCCACATACAATTAAATATGCATTTTTAAAAAAAAAATGATCCAAGCATTTGATATTCAAAACTGATTGATTCGATTAATTTAATTCATGATGAGTAGGTCCTCTAATTATGCAAATATTTATCTGGAAATGGATTGAGCCTAGCCACTGGAACGCAAACCAAAGGATTGGCTCTGGGGACTGTGACACCAGTACCTTGTTCCATGTCCACTTTACCACAATTACCTTCACCACTAACTTTCCACTCAAAGCATTGAATTATAGCAGCAAGACTTGTGTGCAATATTTGCAATGCTAATGAAATTCCAGGACACCCTCTTCTCCCACTCCCAAATGGCAAATAATGGAAATTATTTTGTCCCCTTACATCCAATATTTTTGTTTCATTCATAAACCTTTCTGGCCTAAATTCAAGTGGATTTTCCCAATTTTTTGGATCTCTATTCATAGCCCAAACATTCACAAAAAGTCTAGTTTTTGCTGGTATATGATAGCCTTCAATTGTGCAGTCTTCACTTGACTCTCTAAGAATCATTGGAGCAGGAGAGTGAAGCCTTAGTATTTCTTTAACAATGGCTTGAAGATAGGGAAGTTGAGAAATATCTGATTCTTGCACTAGTCTAGTTTTTCCAGTGACATTGTCAATTTCTTGGGCTGCTTTCTCCATAATATTTGGATGATTAATTAATTCTGCAAGTGCCCACTCCATTGCAATGGCTGAGGTATCAGTTCCACCAGAAAATAGGTCCTGTAAAAATTTTAAATGCATATTGTCATTTAAAAAATTTCAAGAACTGAAAGTCATGAAAATAAATTTTAGAAACCATCATATCAGCTGATGAACTTTCTAGACAAAAAAGTTCTATTGGTAACATTCCCAGATATACTCATCGTCTGCCAGAGTCGTATCTAACGTAGACACTATGTGTTCCACTGAACTCATGCCTACTTTTATCCATGGCAAGAAGCAGTGATGAAAATTATGCGAAGAATGGTAGATTTGTTAGCTCCGCCCCTGTTGGCAGTAAGTACGTATATGTGATTTTATTTTTTTTATAGTCTATTTCAAAAAGAATGATTTCTTTTTTTAAATTTAGAAATAGTTTAACTTGAACTATTCAATTTGACATTAATGACACTTTTATAGTCACACAAATATTATGATTTAAGACCACAAATTTCAAAAATATTCATTTCTTTCTTAAACTCTGCGCACGGTTAATAAGGTCACATAGAATGAAACATGAAGTAATAAATATGTGAAATGCTCTGTCATTGCTAGTGTTGTGAGTTGTGATAATGAACTAGTTCGGCAGTTTAATGTTATGTGTTATGTTAGAAAATGAAGCTGGGTTTGAGATAGATGTTGGGCCAGCTGAGAATACAAGTATTGGGCCAGTCGGAAAAAGTAAGAGAACAACAAGGTCTCCACAAAGACTATTTGTCTGCGTTTGGGACCTGGTCGAGGGAATTAGTTAAATAGGAGTACGGGCATTACGTAGGAGCCTGAATATTGTAGAAACTTTTTCTCTCTCTGGTCTCTTTTTCCCACGTCTATTTTTCTCTATGACTCTGTCGGTGGCGTAGTTAGAATTTTCCCTAACGAGTGTCAAAATATAAATAAGTATATAAAAAAATTAAGATGAGTCAACACATAGTATATATACATAAAAATAAAACATTTAACCTATCTACGCGGTATGATTTCCGGACGAAGGGGTGTCAATTGACTCCCTTGCCAATGAGTAGCTCCGCCACCGTCTCTCCCCCTACTTTCTTTCTGTTCCTATCCTAATATCGTTAATGTCTATCATGTTGTTTACTATTTCCATGTACTGAGTGTTGCTATTAATCAATATTAGTTGTTGTTTGAGAGGTTCATAACATTATGTGAGAATGAAAATAAGATATATAGCATGTTAATTACCAGAACAAAAGCTTTGATATTCTCTCTTGTCAATCGCACTTCTGAAGTGTTATCTTGTGAAATATCAAGTAAAATCTCAAGGAGATCCTTTGCAACTTCCTGATTCCCATCTTTCATTTTCTGCCTTTTCCTTGTTGTTTCTTGATGCTCTTCAATTATGCTTTCCATAATCTCATCAAACTTGTCTCGAACACCCTTTAGCTTCTTTCCAAAACCTTGCAAATCCCACTTCTTACAAAACCAGAATGTATCCGACAAATTAAATTTCCCCGATAGCTTAGTCATTTCATGAATCATTTTCCTAACCTTTTCAGCTTTATCTTCATTTTCAGAACACCCTTTACTCATAAGCATTCTTGTTATGACATTGTTTGTCATCGTCGTAATTTCACCTCGAATATTAACTTCCTTGCCAACTGCAGCATATGTTGATATTACTTTAATCAAATGCTTAATTTCATCGCGTCTAATTGGAAGCAGAAGATGGAGAGTTTGTCCACCAAGAAGTTTAGAAATGCATAGCTTTTTCATGAACTTCCAATAAGGTCCATAAGGTGCAAATGAGAAGTCTTGATGATAAGTTAAGTAATCAATATTGGTTATTTGGGGACGGTTTGAAAAGGTAATCTCATTATTTTTGAGGAATTGTTTGACTATTTCAGGTGAAGAAGCAACCACACATGGAATAGAACCAAGGAATAAGTGAAATAATGGTCCATATTTGTTGGATAATTTGTGTAGAGATTCATGTGGTTTGTTACTTAAAAGGTGAAGGTGGCCAATGAGGGGAAGCTTTAAAGGGCTTGGAGGAAGGCAAATTGTGGTTCTATTTCTTGCTAATGCTTTAACTATAATGGTAGAAATAAGCCAAATGAAGAAAAGAAGGATATAGGCATGGATATCAACCATGATTGAAAGGTTTAGTTAGTAGATTATAATGCTAATGGTGATGCTGTTTAGTGCTATTTATACAACAGAATAATGGATCAATCGGCTGAATTTGTATACTTGCAGTAAGATGATGACAATATTTAATTACAAAAAAGACTGATGAGCTGGTACATATAAAATGCAGTACTTCTCTAAGGTATTTGTACTAGACTAGCTTTTCTTTGTCTTCTATCGATGGAAATAAGGTGGAAGAATTTATGTAAAGATTCCATTCTGCTTTGCTTAACTTTTGACAATTTCCGACTTGAGAAAAGTTTATTCTCACTTGCAACTCGCAAAGTAAACAATATTTGGTGTATGAACTTTTAGTCCCGCCAATATTGCTGTATTTGTAAATAATAATTCTGGAAAATATAAGTTATCGTAATGAAACAGTAATTAATTCGAGCTCACTGAATTCACAGTGTTTCCTTAAGGAATTTAATCCCCTCCTAGTACCCAAGGTAATGGATTATTTTTTCCCAGGATAGAACGAATCACACACTGGTGTAGCGGTACTTTAAACCCCAGTGTTTCAGCGAACACAAAGTTCGGTAGCAAATCACACTTACAGTTGCTTTGTTTGAAGTTAAAACAATGCAGAACGAAGGAGTAAAAACTCAGAAAATCGTATGGAAATACTGAGAGGAAGGAGTGCAATGTATAGCCAAATCTGTTGAGCGTTTTCAGTTTTGTGTCTTATGTGTTGTGTGTGTCTTTCTTCAACAGCTGTTGTACATATATATAGCAGCCAGCTTTGAAGATGAACGACCCTCCATCCTCCATGGTGGAGCATGCACTAGCTTGTTTGTGGAGCAAACACATTCATGGTGGGAAGAGCATTAGGCGGCTGCCTGGTGGTCAATACACGGATTGAAAAATATCCGTTACAAATGCGGATAATCTTACGTTAATATTTATTATTAACAAATAAATTTGGTCCAAAAAATTAATCAATTAATCAATCAATCGATCATTTGACCAAATCCAAATCCGAATCCGAATCCGAAGCCGAAGCCGTAGCCGTAGCCGTAGCCGAAGCCGAGCCGAGCGAGCGACGACGGCGACGGCGCGAGGCTTGCTTTCTTCTTAACTCTTTAAGAGCTATAAGAAGAGCAATTATATATATACCCACCAAAAATTTTTTCCTCTTCCAATATGGGACAATGTCTTATTGTCAAGAGGGGGAAACTTAAAATTTTACTCAAAAATTTTATTTTCCTCCATTTCCCATTCACCCTCATTTTAAGACTATTTCATCTTAAAAATAAAAAAAAAACCTCAACAATCCCCCACATGAATGGGGAATGGCTATATCACGGAAGTATGCATGGAAAAACTGTGTGATTTACAAGTAAGGATTAATCGCATCTGGATAAGTAGGTTTCCCTTTGAACTTTCCGTAGTAAACTTATGTCGGATATACTCGGTCAATCGGTAGATTTGATATCTTTGAACCGTCGATCTTTGGTGTATACCTAGACAACCATAAGTCACACAATCAACCCTTAACTGTCTTTGGTTCTCATTGTTGTGTTCGTTTCAACCATGAACACCGCCTGGTTTCATAAGTGCGTAGAGAACTGGCCTTACAAAGTTCTCCTTGAAGCGGCTAACACTTCACACTTATATAGGTGATTCCTAAACGTGTCATCCTGTAGATACACTATTTGATATACCCTGTATCAAATTTAGAAATCATTAAAAAGCCTTAATGCTTTATCCTTGGTACTGAACATTGTCTCATCACGAGAACGGACTAAAATTTTATTTGACAATGTTGAACCGTCATTAATGACTTTGTTTGATCTCCTTGAACCTAGATCTTGGGATCTCTAGTCTTCTAGGTAGAGTTACCGCCATAATGACTTGTTCTCGGCCATAGCCCCATTCCCCTTGATGATTTCTCAACTACCTCTCTAGTTAAGCCTTTTGTAAGTGGATCCGACACATTATCACTTGACTTTACATAGTCAATCGTGATAATTCCTCTAGAGAGTAATTGCCTAACGGTTTTATGTCTTCGTCGTATATGACGAGATTTACCGTTATACATAACATTCCCAGCCCTTCCAATTGCCGCTTGACTATCACAATGTATGCATATTGGTGCCAACGGTTTGGGCCAAAATGGAATGTCTTCCAAGAAATTCTGGAGCCATTTAGCTTCTTCACCGGCTTTATCTAAGGCTATGAATTCAGCCTCCATTGTAGAACGGGCAATACATGTTTGTTTGGACGACTTCCAAGATACCGCTCCTCCACCAATAGTGAATACATATCTACTCGTGGACTTAGAATCAGTTAAACCGGTGATCCAATTTGCATTACAGTATCCCTCAATCACCGCAGGAAATTTACTGTAGTGCAAGTCAAAGTTCTGGGTATGTTCTAAATATCCCAAAACTCGTTTCATTGCCATCCAATGAGATTGGCCTGGATTGCTCGTATATCGATTCAGTTTACTTATAGCACAAGTTATATCTGGTCGTGTACAATTCATGATATACATTAAGCATCCCAACACACGAGTATAATCCAATTGTGATATGCTTTGGCCTTTATTCTTTGCTAATGCAAGATTCACGTCAATTGGAGTCTTTGCAATTTTAAAGCCCAAGTGCTTGAATTTTTCAAGTACTGTCTTAATATAATGAGATTGTGACAATGCCAGACCTTGAGGAGTCTTATGGATCTTAATTCCCAGAATTAAATCAGCAACTCCCAAGTCTTTCATATCAAACTTGCTATTGAGCATACGCTTAGTAGCATTTATGTTGGCAATGTCATTACTCATTATCAGCATATCATCCACATATAGGCAAACAATGACTATGTGATTTGGAACATTTTTAATGTACACACATTTATCACATTCATTTATCTTAAAACCATTTGACAACATTGTTTGGTCAAATTTCGCATGCCATTGTTTGGGTGCTTGTTTTAGTCCGTAAAGAGACTTAACAAGTCTACATACCTTCTTTTCTTTACCTGGAACCACAAACCCTTCAGGTTGTTCCATGTAAATTTCTTCCTCCAACTCTCCATTTAAGAAGGCCGTCTTAACATCCATTTGATGAATTTCAAGACCATACACTGCAGCTAATGCTACTAACATCCGTATGGACGTAATTCTTGTAACTGGAGAGTATGTATCAAAGTAGTCTAGACCTTCTCGTTGTCTATACCCTTTGACTACGAGTCTTGCCTTGAATTTATCAATAGTGCCATCATTTTTGATTTTTCTCTTAAAAATCCATTTAGAACCCAAAGGTTTATTTCCAGGAGGAAGATCAACCAATTTCCATGTATGGTTGTTCAATATGGATTCTATTTCACTATTGACTGCCTCTTTCCAAAACAATGATTCCGAAGAAGTCATAGCTTCTTTAAATGTTTGAGGCTCATTCTCCAATAAGAAAGTCACAAAATCTGGTCCAAATGAAGTAGACGTTCTTTGACGTTTACTACGTCTTGGATCCTCCTGATTACATGTACTTTCTTTTGTTTCTTCCCGAGGTCGTTTAGATCCTTCACCAAACGACTCACATTCCTTTTTATACGGATATATATTTTCAAAGAACTCAGCATTATCTGATTCTATAACCGTATTATTATGAATGTCGGGATTTTCTGATTTATGAACCAGAAATCGATATGCTTTACTATTTGTCGCATATCCTATGAAAACACAATCAACGGTTTTCGGTCCTATCTTTACCCTTTTGGGTTTAGGAACTTGCACTTTTGCCAAACACCCCCACACTTTAAAATAATTCAAGTTGGGCTTCCTTCCTTTCCATTTTTCATATGGAATGGATTGTGTTTTGCTATGAGGCACTCGATTTAATATTCGATTAGCCGTAAGAATGGCTTCTCCCCACAAGTTCTGTGGCAAACCAGAACTTATCAACAACGCATTCATCATCTCCTTTAATGTGCGATTCTTTCTTTCTGCAATCCCATTAGATTGGGGTGTGTAAGGGGCTGTTGTTTGATGAATAATTCCATATTCTAAATATATTTCTTCAAAAGGAGATTCATATTCACCACCCCTATCACTTCTTATCATTTTTACTTTCTTGTTAAGTTGCGTTTCAACTTCATTTTTGTATTGCCTGAATGCGTCTATTGCTTCATCTTTACTATTCAGTAAGTAAATATAGCAATATCGAGTACCATCGTCAATAAAAGTTATGAAATACTTCTTTTCACCGCGAGATGGTATTGACTTCATGTCACAAATATCTGTGTGAATTAAGTCTAAAGGATTTGAATTCCTTTCAACTGACTTATAAGGATGTTTAACATACTTAGATTCTATACATGTTTGACATTTTGATTTTTCGCATTCAAACTTAGGCAGTACTTCCAAGTTAATCATTTTCCGCAAGGTTTTATAATTGACATGACCCAAACATACATGCCATAAATCATTTGACTCAAGTAAGTAAGAAGAAGCTGAAATATTGTTATTATTTTCCACAACCATTACATTCATATTGAAAAGGCCCTCGGTGAGGTAACCTTTTCCTACAAATATTTCATTCTTACTTATGACAACCTTGTCGGACACAAAAACGCACTTAAAACTGGGTTTAACAAGAAGTCCAGTAGAGACTAAATTCTTTCTCATTTCGGGAACATGAAGGACATTGTTCAAAGTCATGACCTTGCCAGAAGTCATTTTCAGAAATATCTTCCCATATCCTTCAACTTTTGCTGTTAAAGCATTTCCCATATAAACTGTCTCTCCGGGTCCAGCAGGAGCATAAGTAGCAAAAGCTTCTCTAACTGCACAAACATGGCGAGTGGCTCCTGAATCAAACTACCACAGTTTAGGATTTCCCACCAAGTTACATTCAGAAAGCATGTCACACAAGTTATCAACATCATGGTTTACTACTATGTTTGCTTGACCCCTTTTCTTGTCTTTCTTCGGAGCACGACACTCCGTAGATTTATGTCCGTTTTTTTCACAGTTGTAGCAGTTTCCACTGAACCACTTCTTGCTTAGGTTGTATTTCGGACCAGAAGCCTTCTTCCTCTTTTTGTTATCTTCAACAATATTTGCTCCCATTATTGTTGAATTTCCACGGCCTCTCCTTTCAGCAGCTTTATTGTCCTCTTCGATTCTCAACCGAACAATGAGATCTTCAAGGGACATTTCCTTTCGTTTGTGTTTCAAATAATTTTTGAAGTCCTTCCACAACGGAGGCAACTTCTCAATCATTGCTGCTACTTGGAATGCTTCATTGATGACAAGACCTTCAGCAAGTAGATCATGAATAATCACTTGCAATTCCTGGACTTGGGTAATAACAGACTTGCTATCTACTATTTTGTAGTCCAAAAATTTTGCGGCAACGAATTTCTTCATCCCGACATCTTCAGTTTTATATTTCTTTTCAAGCGCATTCCACAATTCTTTTGACGTCTCCACGCCACTGTATACATTATACAGATTATCATCCAGTCCGCTAAGAATATAATTCTTGCATAAAAAATCAGAATGCTTCCACGCTTCAATCACGATAAAGCGTTCATTCTCTGGAGTTTTATCTGGAAGATCAGGAACATCTTCCTTGATGAACTTCTGTAGACATAACGTAGTTAAGTAGAAGAACATCTTCTGCTGCCAGCGCTTGAAATCAATCCCGGAAAATTTTCCGGGTTTTTTTGCCGGTGCCAATGCCGGTGTTCGGCTTGTCGATGCGTTGACAGTCACCATCGGAACAACATGGTTTTCGCTTTCAGTCGTCATTTTTTTTTTCTGGAAAAAAAAAATGACACAAACAAACGTTTAATACACGTTTTCAAACTGGAGTAAAAATCACGTAGATTTTAATCTCCAACAAAATGCCACGAAGGCTTTACTCTCCAAAACGGGAGTACAAAAAACCACAAAGGTTTTAGTTTGCAGAATAATAAGAATAACACAAATACAGAAATAAATATTAAATTCCTTAAGATTGTTAGTCCCGCCAATATTGCTGTATTTGTAAATAATAATTCTGAAAAATATAAGTTATCGTAATGAAACAGTAATTAATTCGAGCTCACTGAATTCACAGTATTTCCTTAATGAATTTAATCCCCTCCTAGTACCCAAGGTAATGGATTATTTCCTCCCAGGATAGAATGAATCACACACTGGTGTAGCGGTACTTCAAACCCCAGTATTTCAGCGAACACAAAGTTCGATAGCAAATCACACTTACAGTTGCTTTGTTTGAAGTTAAAACAATGCAGAACGAAGGAGTAGAAACTCAGAAAATCGTATGGAAATGCTGAGAGGAAGGAGTGCAATGTATAGCCAAATCTGTTGAGCGTTTTCAGTTTTGTGTCTTGTGTGTGTCTTTCTTCAACAGCTGCTGCACATATATATAGCAGCCAGCTTTGAAGATGAACGACCCTCCATACTCCATGTGGAGCATGCACTAGTTTGTTTGTGGAGCAAGCACATTCATGGTGGGAAGAGCATTAGGCGGCTGCCTGGTGGTCAATTCACGGATTGAAAAATATCCGTTACAAAAAAAATTAATCAATTAATCAATCGAAGCCGAAGCCGAAGCCGTAGCCGTAGCCGAAGCCGAGCCGAGCGACGACGACGACGGCGCGAGGCTTGCTTTCTTCTTAACTCTTTAAGAGCTACAAGAAGAGCAATTATATATATACCCACCAAAAATCTTTTTCTCTTCCAATATGGGACAATGTCTCATTGTCAAGAGGGGAAAACTTAAAATTTTACTCAAAAATTTCATTTTCCTCCATTTCCCATTCACCCTCATTTTAAGACTATTTCATCTTAAAAACAAAAAAAAAACCTCAACATGAACAAAGTTACACTTTATAAAGAGTTGATAAGCAAAAGAAGCTATATATACGATGCGGGGATATTTTTTAAGGTGTGAGACATTTTGTGAGAATTGCAGGATTTGATTTTAAGCGAATAATATCACATTATGTTAAGAATTCCTTTGCTCTAGCTCATCCCAACAAAATAGTATTACAATTGATGGTTGTGCAAGACACCAAGACGGGTTTGTAGTTCTCATGTTGCGCTCCATGAAGAGTTAATTAAGAACTACCAACTGAGTGATGTTGTGGAATATGCTCGTTTATTCCCCCTTTTTTAGTTGTTTTGAGATGCACACTAGAACAAGCTCACGGGTTTTAGTGTCCATAAATACTAAGATAATTTGGGTGACAGACAATAAATCTTATAAATCCATAAATCTTAGTGATGGATAATGTAGTACTTATTCTAGGAGGAAATTAAATAATTGGATGTATGAACAAATTAAAGTTTCATACTGAAAGTTGAAAAGAAAAAGAAACTATCATTAAGGTGAGTATGGTTTCCTAGTTACTTATCAAAGAGATGATTCTTGATATATTAATAGATTAATAATTAAATATTGTACTCTTCTTCTATACTCTTACTCATATTTCTTGTCAATCTAAGCGATTGTTGTTATCTGCAGTTTTCCTTCTTGTTGAGAATATTCTACACAGTAGAACTTAGATTTAGGAAATAATAAGCCGCTCAAAGAGAATCTGATGCTGGAAAGAATCCATCGGCATGTGACTCAGCAGGAGTATCAATTCTAAGATCCAAAGGCTAAATTCATCAAATTCAAATTCTAAATCGCTTCCATGTGTTGTAGCAAATAGAATATTGAAATGAGTCTAGTGAACTGGGCGGCTCAATGATTTTTGTGGCCTAAAGCCAATACATATTAAAAAGCTCTTAAATTTCTTTTGTAAAATCCATATAATAATGAGATACAAAGCAAACTCCTAAGATTTTGACATAGTAGTAAGTGTACAACGCATGATGTATGAATTAGGCGCACATCACGATTTGAAACTCTGCTGTAAACGAAAATATGTCATTAATTAAGGGCACGTCAATAATCTGTCAACTTTCGAACCTTGCATCCCATTGCATTTGGGGATTTCTCTTAAAAGGATGGAAACACAAATCTTTTCTAATGGATGGATCAATAAAATAAGGTGAAAAGAAATAGCCAATACAAAACTTTTAGGAGAAAAAAATTAGATTTGATAACGAAGGCAAATATATCATTTAACCAAATGAGAGAGAAATTTATCTATTATTAATCACTCAACTATATAAATTTAATTAAAACTTTTAAATATTTTATTAATAATAACACATTGTACTTAAAATTTGGCCCTTCTCATTTTGGGGGGCCTAAGGCAATAGCTTCATTTTTCTTACCCTTAGGCAGTCCCTGCTAGTGAAATGATATGGATATTGAGAATTCATATTGTAGACAAGCAAAATTTATTGGATTTAAATTTAATAAAAAAATTTGAACTATAGTTTAAATATATTAGTCAAAATAAATATTATGGGCTAATATAGTTGGATTAGCTATATAAGTCCAATATATAAAAATTAAATAAATAAGTCTGAATTCATTGGGCTAGCCCATTTAATTGGGCTACAAGTGATGGACCCACTTCATTAGGCCCAAGATGTCATCTTCCTAAAGGCCCAGTTTGGTGCCACTTGTCAAATGACATGGCACGCCAAGTCAAATAGAAGAACCAATTGTAACGACTTGACCGGCTGTTTTGAGAATTAGCGTCCCGTTCGGCGGCTTAAGGCCTCGAGCAGCTTCGTATTATGTGTTATGACTTGTGTATGTGATCGAGTTCGATTTTTGGGCGATTCAAGGTCAATTTGGAAGAAGGATTCCTGTTTTTGAAGTTTAAGCGGTAAAAGTTGACCGAAGTTTTGATTTTTGTGTAGACGACTCCGAAATAGCGTTTTGATGATTCCAATAGTTTCGTATGGTAATTTTGGACTTAGGCGTGCGTCCGGATTTAGATTTGGAGGTTCGTAGGGTATTTTGAAGCATTTCTACGGAAATTGAAAAGTTAAAATTTTGGAAGGTTGAGAGGTTTGACCGAGAGTTGACTTTGGTGGTATCGGGGTCAATGCGATAACGAGAGTAGGATTAGCTCAGTTATGTCATTTGGGACTTGCATGTAAAATTCGACGTTATTTCAGGTTGATTTGATATGTTTCGGCACGAGTTTTGGAAGATTTGAAAGCTCATACGTTCGATTCGAGGTACGATTCGTAGCTTTGATGTTGTTTGATGTGATTTGAGGCCTCGAGTAAGTGTCACGACCCCAAATTCCCTCCGTAGGATGTCGTGATGACACCTAGTCTCTAAGACTAGGTAAGCCTATCAATGCGGAATAACAATAGAAATCTGAAATAAATAATCTTCAAATTCACATAATTACAACTCCCAAAGCCCGGTAGAAATAAGTCACAAGCTTCTAAGAATTTATCCTCAATGTATCTATATATCAGCGTCTAAGGAAAATAAGGAAGCAACATAATAATGATAGAAGGGGACTCCGGAGTTTGCGAAAGCTGGCAGATATACCTCGAAGTCTCCGTACACAGGTAGCTCATTGATGTCTGGACTGGTAGGATATACCTGGATCTGCACAAAAAGATATGCAGAAGCATAGTATGAGTACACCACAGCGGTACCCAGTAAGTACCAAGCCTAACCTCGGTAGAGTAGTAACAAGGTCAAGTCAGGCTCTACTGGAATAATAAAAGACAAGGTGAAATGTTTAACAATATAATAAAAATGAAATGACAATGGAAATGAATCACTAAGTAGTATGTCACCCATTAACTATGCAAAATAATGGCAAATAATACCTCGTGAAAACAAAACAAAATTCTTTTCAACTTTAAGAAAATCACAACAATAATCAAAGGCAACTGCGGCCATAAATCAATATCAACAAGGGCACTCCAGAGGTACCGCCTCGTAGTCTCAAATCATAATTAAATTCACAATATCTCATTTTTCTTATATCACCGCAGGAGCCTTCACATTTAATTTTAAATAAAAATATTTTTTCCGAAATAGCATCCCACGTTTTAGCCACCCTTATCACACCGCATGACTTCTAGTAGTTCCCCTACTAGCCACGCGTATCAAACCACCCTTATCTCACCGCATACGTTTCAACACCCAGACATTATACCACCGCATGCGTATCAATATCATAATATATCATAATTTGTACCTTAAGTGCCCAAATAATTCAATTTGCCAAAATAAACAACATCAACAATACTTTCCACAACAGGGAGCTCACGGCTTAATCACAATGAGTACAAAATCTCACAAAATATTCGGGAATAAATAACTCAGCAAAAATAATATTTAAAATTTTTTAATACGTTGCCTCAGTTCCAAATTTAAAGTATCAAATACTTTATATTAATAATATTTAAATTAAAGAAATTCCACCTTCAAATAATGCACAGAATAAAAGAAACCAAGTTTCAGCTAAACAGGTAAAAACATTTAGCAGGAGAAAGTCAAGCAAATTTAAAGTATATAAATCAGATCAATGATGGAGAATATAACAAGAATTAATAATTTAATTAATATGCAACAGTGATCTACACAATTTAAAAATATAATCTTTCACATTTAGCCTGTGTACTCACTCGTCACCTCGTGTACACGACTTTCATCACATTACAATTATCACATCAATACCAATCCTTAGGGAAAATTTCCCCCACACAAGGTTAGACAAGTCACTTACCTCGACTTGCTCCAATTTAACCCACTAGTAGGCCTTTTCCTCGATTATCCAACTCTGAATGGCTCGAATCTAGCCAAAATAATTCGATACAGTCAACAAAAATTATAGGAATCAATTTCATAAGAAAATATTACATTTTTCAATAAAATCCGAAATTAGCTAAAAAATCGCCCGTGGGGCCCACATCTCGGAATCCGGCGAAACTCATAAAATCCGATAACTCATTCAATTAGGAGTCCAACCGTACCAGTTTCACTCAAATCTGACTCCGAATCGATACCGAAATCTCAAAAATTCATTTTTATGAGATTTCTAAAATTTTTCCAAATTTCAATCTCAAAACACTAATTAAATGGTAAAAACAATGATGGATTTGGGTAATCTATCCAAAGTTGAGTTAAGAACAATTACCCCGATGTTTCCTCTCAAAATCTCCCAAAAATCGCCTCTCCCCATGCTCCAATTTGTCAAAAATGGAAAATGGGACGAAGTTCCTTGCTTTATAACTTACAGTTCTGTCTAGGCCCTCGACATTCAGTCGATCCTCGGCCTTCGATCGGTCCTCGGCCTTCGATCGGTCCTCGGCCTTCGTTCGGTCCTGCCCCCGAATTTCCAACAGAATAAAAATTGCAGCAGCTTTTACAACAGCTGTTTAAGTCCAATTTTTGATCCGTTAACCATCCAAAATCTCCCGGACACAAACCATATATGAATTTCAATCATAAAATATGCTACAGACCTGCTCGCGCACTCAAAACACTGTAAAGAGGTCATCTCTACCCGATATTGACCATGGTCAAACTCCCAAATTTTTTAACCTTACTAGTCTCTCAACCAATGATCCAAAAACAATACACCCAAGCCCCTCAGGACCTGTCAAATCATACCAACAAGTCCTATAACATCATACAGACTTAGTCGAAACCTCAAATCATATAAAAAAATGCTAAAACCATGAATCATACCTCAATTCAAGATTAAAGGACTTAAGAATTTCTAACTTCTACATTCGATGTCGAAACCTATCAAATCAATTCTGGTTGACCTCAAATTTTGCACACAAGTCATAAATGATTTAACAGAGATATGAAAATTTTCAGAACTGAATTCTGACCCCGATATAAAAAATTCAACCCCTCGGTCAAACTTCCAACAAATTCGACTTTTGCCATTTCAAGCCTAATTCTACTACGAACCTCCAAATAATTTTTCGTACACGTTCCTAAATCTAAAATCACCATACAGAGCTATTGGAATTATCATAATTTGAATCCGAGGTCGTTTACACATAAGTCCACATCCGATCGACTTTTCTAACTTAAATTTTCAATTATGAGACTAAGTGTCTCCTTTCACTCCGAATTCCTTCCAGACCCGAACCAACTAATCCGGTAAGTCATAAAACGATTGTAAAGCATGAATTGAGCAGTAAATGGGGGAACGGGGTTATAATACTCAAAACGACCGGTCGGGTCGTTACATTCTCGCCCTCTTAAACAAACGTTCGTCCACAAACGGGTTTAGAATTATACCTGGAGTCTCAAATAGGTGTGGATGTTTGCTCCGCATCTCCTGCTCAATATCCCAAGTAGCTTCTCCGACTGGCTGGCCTCTCCACTGTACCTTCACTGATGCTATGTTCTTTGACCTCAGCTTTTGAACCTGCCGGTCTAAAATAGCCACCGACTCCACATCATAAGTCAAATTACCATCCAGCTGTACTGTACTGAAATCCAGAATATGAGACGGATCCCCGACATACTTTCGGAGCATGGATACATGGAACACTGGATGAACACCTGATAGACTAGGTGGAAAAGCAAGTTCATAAGCCACCTCTCCGATCTTCTTAAGTATCTCAAAAGGCCCAATATACCGAGGGCTCAACTTGCCCTTCTTCCCGAACCTCAACACACCCTTCATTGGTGAAATCTTGAGTAGAACCTTCTCCCCAACCATGTAAACCACATCACGAACCTTCCTGTCGGCATAACTCTTCTGTCTAGACTGCGCCGTGCGAAGTCATTCCTGAATCACTTTGACCTCCTCTAAAGCATCCTGAACCAAGTCAGTATCCAATAGCCTAGCCTCACCTGGCTCAAACCAACCCACTGGGGACCGGCACCGCCTCCCATACAAAGCCTCATACGGAGCCATCTGAATGCTTTACTGGTAGCTATTATTATAAGCAAACTCCGCGAGTGGCAAGAACTGATCCCAAGCACCCCCAAAATCTATCACACACGAACGAAGCATATCCTCCAATATCTGAATAGTGCGTTCGGACTGCCCGTCTGTTTGAGGGTGAAATGTTGTACTCAACTCCATATAAGTACCCAACTCTCGCTGTACAGCCCTCCAAAACTATGAGGTAAACTATGTATCCCGGTCAGAGATGATAGATACCGGTACACCATGAAGTCTGACAATCTCGCGAATATAGACTTGAGCCAACTGCTTGGAAGAATGGGTAGTCATCACAGGAATGAAATGAGCTGACTTGGTCAGCTTATCCACAGTCACCCAAACTGCATCAAACTTCCGCTGAGTCTGTGGAAGCCCAACAACGTAATCGATAGTGATCCGCTCCCATTTCCACTATGGAATTTCTAACTTTTGAAGCAATCCACCTGGCCGCTGATGCTCATATTTTACCTGCTGATAATTGAGACACCGAGCTGCATACTCCACTATGTCTTTCTTCACCCGCCTCTACCAATAGTGCTGTCTCAGGTCCTGATACATCTTTGTAGCACCCGAATGAATGGAGTACCGCGAACTGTGAGCCTCTTGGAGAATCAACTCACGCAAACCATATACATTAGGCACACATAGCCTGCACTGTATCTATAATACACCGTCATCTCCAATAGTGACTTCCTTGGCATCACCGTGCTGAACTATGTCCTTAAGGACAAACAGATGGGGGTCATCGTACTGACGCTCTCTGATATGATCATAAAGAGAAGACTGAGAAACCACACAAGCCAAGACTCGGCTCGACTTGGAAATATCCAACCTGACAAACTGGTTGGCCAAGGCCTGAACATCCAAGCCTAAACGCCTTTCTGCTACCGGTAAATATGCTAAGCTGCCCAAACTCTCCACCTTCCGACTCAAGGCATTGGCCACTACATTGGCCTTCCCGGGATGATAGAGAATGGTGATATCATAATCCTTAAACAACTCCAACCATCTCCACTGCCGCAAATTAAGATCCTTCTGTTTAAATAGATGATGTAGACTCCGGTGATCGGTGTAGACCTCACAATGGACACCGTACAAATAATGCCGCCAAATCTTCAAGGCATGAACAATAGATGCTAACTCAAGGTCATGGACCAGATAATTCTTCTCATGTACCTTTAACTGTCTGTATGCGTAGGCAATCACCCTACAGTCTTGCATCAACACTGCGCCGAGACCAATACACGACGCATCACAATACACAGTATAAGACCCTGAACCTGTAGGTAATACCAACACTGGGGCTGTAGTCAAAGCTGTCTTGAGCTTTTGGAAGCTCTCCTCACATTCCTCGGTCCACCTGAACGGAGCACCCTTATGGGTCAATTTGGTCATAGGTGGAGCAATAGAAGAGAAACCCTCTAAAAATCGGCGATAATACCTTGCCAAACCAAGGAAACTCCGGATCTCCGTAGCTGAGGATAGTCTGGACCAACTCTGCACTGCCTCAGTTTTCTTCGGATCTACCTTAATCCCCTTACACAAAACTATATGGCCCAAAACTCCCACTGAATCAAGCCAGAATTCACACTTTAAAAAATTGGCATATAACTTCTTTTCTCTCAAAGTCTGAAGCACAGTCATCAGGTGCTGCTCATGATCTTCCCAACTCTGGGAATACACCAGAATGTCATCAATAAACACAATGACAAAAGAATCAAGATAGGGCTAAAATACACTATTCATTAAGTGCATAAATGCTGCTGGGGTGTTAGTTAGCCTAAATGACATTACAAGGAACTCATAATAACCATACCGAGTCCTAAAAGCAGTCTTCGGGATATCTGGTTCCCGAATCTTCAACTGATGATAGCTTGAATGCAAGTCGATCTTAGAGAACACTCTGGCACCCTGAATCTGATCAAATAGGTCATCAATACGTGGCAATGGATACCTGTTCTTCACTGTAACCTTGTTCAGCTGGCGGTAATCAATACACATCCGCATAGAACCATCCTTATTCTTCACAAATAAGACAGGAGCCCTCAAGGCGATACCTTGGGCCGAATGAAGCCCTTATCAAGCAACTGCTGTAACTGTTCTTTTAATACTTTCAACTATGCTGGGGCCATACGATATGGTGGAATAGAAATGGGCTGAGTGCTCGGTAACAAATCAATGCCAAAGTCAATATCCCTATCGGGTGGAATACCCGGAAGATTCGCTGGAAATACATCAGGAAAATCCCTTACTTTAGGAACTGACTCCATGGTAAGAGTATCAACACTAACATCTCTCACATAGGCCAGATACGCATCACACCCCTTCTCAACCATTCGTTAAGCCTTAAGAAATAAAACAACCCTGCTAGGAACATGATCCAAGGTACCTCTCCACTCTAGCCACGGTAGACCTGGCATAACCAACGTCACCATCTTGGCGTAACAATCAAGGATAGCGTGATAGGGCGACAACCAGTCCATGCCCAAAATAATATCAAAATCCACCATAATGAGCAATAATAAATCAACTATGGTCTCAAAATCACTGATAACAATTAAACACGACCGATACATACGGTCCACAATAATAGATTCACCCACGGGTGTAGATACATAAACATAAGAACTCAAGGAATCACGAGATACGCCAAAATACGAGGCAAAATAAGATGACACATAAGAATAAGTGGAGCCTGGATCAAATAAAACTGATGCATCTCTATGACAGACCGGAATAATACTTGTGATAATAGAATCAAATGCAACAGCCTCTGTCTTAGCAGGAAGGGCATAATATCTGGCCTGGCCTCCCCCTCTAGGGAGATCTCTACCTGTCCGACCTACACCTCTAGCTGGCTGTGCAGGTGGAGTGGCAACTAGTGCAGTAATTATGGCCTGAGAAGCCTGAGGGCCCTGTGGAATAGATGGGGCCTGAGAAACCTGTGGAGGTGCACCCCTCCTACGTTTGGGGAAATCCCTCATGATATGACGAGTGTCACCACACTCAAAATAATCCCTCGGAGGATGTGGCTGCTGAGACTGGCTCGGGACTAATCGACTAGACTGCCCGCGGAAGGCACCCCGTACAGAAGGTACAGAAAACACTGGCGGTGCATAATATGGAACCTGAGGTCTGGGAGTTGCCGGAATATCATTGGAAGCTGGAAGTGCTGAATGAATAGGACGGCTCATATAACCTCTACCATGACAGGTTGCAACTGGGGCACAAGAATTATTATATGTGCTAGAAACTCGGGGTTTCTTAGCTTCCCTCTCTTCCCTCTCCCGGATCCGCATACCTTCCAATATCCTAGCAATTGACACCACCTATTGGTATGTGATGTCTATCTCTAGCTCTCGGGCTATACTGAATCTGATACTAGAGTGGAGACCCTCAATAAATTTGCGAACCCGCTCTCGAACGGTTGCAACCAAGGCTGGTGCATGCCTAGCCAAATCACTGAATTGGATTGCATATTCTGACATGGTCATAGAACCTTGGCGCAGCTGCTCAAACTCTACGCGCCATGCATCTCTAAGACTCTGAGGAACATATTCCCTCAAGAACATATCAGAAAATTGAGTCTAAGTAAGTGAAGCTGCCTCAGTCGGACTATCTAACTCATATGCCCGCCACCACTGGTAGGCCGCTCCTCTAAGCTGGAATTCCATGAAATAAACCCCACTGGAATCCACAATACCCATGGTATGGAGGATGCGGTAACATTCCTCCAGAAAACCCTAAGCATCCTCTGTAGCTAAACTGCTGAATGTGAGAGGGTGGCACTTTTTGTACCTCTCGAGCCTGAGCTTCTCCTCCTCTGAAACTGTTGCCCTAACCTCAGGCCGAACTGGGACAACTGGCTGTACTGGTATAACCTCTGGGGCATGGTCAACTTGGGCCTATGGCTCGGGAGTAGGGGCGGTGAGAGTCTGTGCTCCTCCCCCAGCCTGGGATATGGCAGGAGCAAGTGGAATTAGCCCTGCCTGAGCTATAGTGCGAAACATGCTCAAAAACTGGGCAAGAGTCTCCTGAAGTGCATGGGTAGTAACATGCGTCTCAGGTGTCTGTTCTCCAACTAGAGCTACTGGTGGCTCTGCTGCAGCAGCTTGTGCAGGTGCTCTGGTTGCACTGCGTGGTCTTCCTCAGCCTCTGGCACGGCCTCTGCCCCGACCCCGGCCTCTTGCGGCTCCAACAGAGGGCACGAGTGTCTTATCATCGGATCCAGTTGTGCGTGTCCTCACCATCTATGAGAGAATAGAAAGACAATGGTTTAAAAATTTTGAAGTCAACAAATGCGCATGATAAGGAATCAAAGAAGTGAATATTTACTAACATCTCCATAGCTTCCCGAAGATAAGTACTTACGTCTCCGTACCGATCCGCGAGACTCTACTAAACCTGCTTGTGACTCATAACACCTATGAACCTAGAGCTCTGATACCAACTTGTCAAGACCCCAAATTCCCTCCGTAGGATGTCGTGATGGCACCTAGTCTCTAAGACTAGGTAAGCCTATCAATGCAGAATAACAATAGAAATCTAAAATAAATTATCTTCAAATTCACATAATTATAACTCCCAAAACCCGGTAGAAATAAGTTACAAGCTTCTAAGAATTTATCTTTAATGTATCTATATATCAGGGTCTAATAAAAATAAGGAAGCAACATAATAATGATAGAAGGGGACTCCGGAGTCTGCGGACGCTGGCAGATATACCTCGAAGTCTCCGTACACAGGTAGCTCATTGATGTCTGGACTGGTAGGATGTACCTGGATCTGCACAAAAAGATGTGCAGAAGCGTAGTATGAGTACACCACAGCGGTACCTAGTAAGCACCAAGCCGAACCTCGGTAGAGTAGTAACGAGGTCATGTCAGGCCCTACTATAATAATAAAAGACAAGGTTAAATGTTTAACAATATAATAAAAATAAAATGACAATGGAAATGAATCAGCAAGTAGTATGTCACCCATTAACTACGCAAAATAATGGCAAAAATACCTCGTGGAAACAAAACAGAATTCTTTTCAACTTTAAGATAATCACAACAATAATCAAATGCAACTGTGGCCATAAATCAATATCAAAAAGGGCACTCCCGAGGTACCGCCTCGTAGTCCCAAATCATAAATAAATTCACAATATCTCATTTTTCTTATATCACCACGAGAGCCTTCACATTTAATTTTAAAGAAAAATAATTTTCTCGAAATAGCATCCCGCGTTTTAGCCACCCTTATCACACCGCATGACTTCTAATAGTTCCTCTACTAGCCATGCGTATCAAGCCACCTTTATCTCACCGCATGCGTTTTAACACCCAGACCTTTTACCACCGCATGCGTATCAATATTACAATATATCATAATTTTCACCTCAAGTGGCCAAATAATTCAATTTGCCAAAATAAATAACATCAACAATACTTTCCACAACAGGGAGCTCACGGCTTAATCACAATGAGTACAAAATCTCACAAAATATTCGGGAATAAATAACTCAGCAAAAATAATATTTAAAATTTTTTAATACGTTGCCTCAGTTCCAAATTTAAAGTATCAAATACTTTATATTAATAATATTTAAATTAAAGAAATTCCACCTTCAAATAATGCACAGAATAAAAGAAACCAAGTTTCAGCTAAACAGGTAAAAACATTTAGCAGGAGAAAGTCAAGCAAATTTAAAGTATATAAATCAGATCAATGATGGAGAATATAACAAGAATTAATAATTTAATTAATATGCAACAGTGATCTACACAATTTAAAAATATAATCTTTCACATTTAGCCAGTGTACACACTCGTCACCTCGTATATAGGACTTTCATCACATTACAATTATCACATCAATACCAATCCTAGGGAAAATTTCCCTCACACAAGGTTAGACAAGTCACTTATCTTGACTTGCTCTAATTTAATCCACTAGTAGGCCTTTTCTCGATTATCCAACTCTGAATGGCTCGAATCTAGCCAAAATAATTCGATACAGTCAACAAAAATTATAGGAATTAATTTAATAAGAAAATACTAAATTTTTTAATAAAATCCGAAAATAACTCAAAAATTGCTCGTGGGGACCACATCTCGGAATCCGGAGAAACTCACAAAATCTGATAACCCATTCAATTACGAGTCCATCCATACTAGTTTCACTCAAATCCGACTCCAAATCGACACCGAATTCTCAAAAATTCGTTTTTCTAAGATTTCTAAAAGTTTCTCAAATTTCAATCTCAAAACACTAATTAAGCGGTAAAAATAATGATGGATTCGGGTAATCTAACCAAAATTGAGTTAAGAATAGTTACCCCGATGTTTCCTCTCAAAATCTCCCAAAACTCGCCTCTCCCAAAGCTCCAATTTGTCAAAAATGGAAAATGGGACAAAGTCCCCTGCTTTATAACTTACAGTTCTGTCTAGGCCCTCGGCCTTCGATCGGTCCTCGGCCTTCGGTCGGTCCTCCGCCTTCTGTCAGTCCTCAGCCTTCGGTCGGTCGTCGGCCTTCGATCGGTCCTCGGCCTTCGGTCGATCCTCGACCTTCGGTCGGTCCTCGGCCTTCGGTCCTGCCCCCGAATTTCCAACATAAAACAAATTGCAGTAGTTGTTTAAGTGTAACTTTTGATCCGTTAACCATCCGAAACCTCCCGGATACAAACCATATATGAATTTCAATCATAAAACACGCTACGGACTTGTTAGCATACTCAAAACACTGAAAAGAGGTCATCTTGACCCGATATTGACCATGGTCAAACTCCCAAATTTCTTAACCTTACTTGTCTCTCAACTAATGATCCAAAAATAATACACCCAAGCCCCTCGGGACCTGTCAAATCATACCAACAAGTTCTATAATATCATACGGACTTAGGCGAAACCTCAAATCATATCAAACAATGCTAAACCATGAATCATACCCCAATTCAAGCTTAAGGAACTTAAGAATTTCTAACTTCTACATTCAATGCCGAAACCTATCAAATCAATTTCGATTGACCTCAAATTTTGCACATAAGTCATAAATAACATAACGGAGCTATGAAAATTTTCAGAATTGAATTCTGACCCCGATATCAAAAAGTCAACCCCCCGGTCAAACTTCCCAAAAAATCGACTTTTGCCATTTCAAGCCTAATTCTACTACGGACCTCCAAATAATTTTTCGGACATGTTCCTAAGTCCAAAATTACCATACAGAGCTAGTGGAATTATCAAAATTTGAATCCGAGGTCGTTTACACATAAGTCCAAATCCGGTCGACTTTTCTAACTTAAATTTTCAATTATGAGACTAAGTGTCTTGTTTAACTTCGAATTCCTTTCGGACCCGAACCAACTAATCTGGTAAGTCATAAAATAACTATAAAGCATAAATTGATCAGTAAATAGGGGAACGAGGTTATAATACTCAAAACGACCGGCCGGGTCATTACAGTAGGTCCGCGTTATGTTATGGAACTAGTTGGTATGTTTGGACGGGGTCCCGGAGGCCCCGGGTATGTTTCGGATAGACTACGGGCCATTTTTTTTATGTTTTGGAATGCTGCATTTCTGATGTCTGGTGTCCTTCTCTGCGATCATGTTCCTCTTCGCGTTCGCAAGGATCAGTCCGCGATCGCGTGTGTGTGAGTGATTGTTTCTTCGCGTTTGCGTTAGGCCTTCTACGTTCGCGTAGTGTTGACCCTCCTAGGGAGGCCGACACTTTGTTCTTCATGTTCACAAAGCTATGTACGCAATCGCGTACTTTGAGGCAGTGCTGAGCCGCGTTCCTCTTTCTTTTTCCGCATTCGTGTAGTACCTTTTAATGGGACATTGTCATTTCTTCTTCGCGATCTCATGGGTTCATTCGCGATCGCACAGTGCATTTTTGTGGCAGTCATTATTTCTTATTCGCGATTGCATGGGTTCATTTGCGATCGCGCAGTGCATTTTTGTGGCAGTCATTATTTCTTCTTCGCGATCGCATGTGTATTTCCGCGATCGCGATGTGCAAATACCTGGGCAGCAGAATATATTTTCCAAAATCAAGGGTTTGGCCATTTTTATCATATCTTGAGTTGTAGACCTCGAATTTGAGCGATATTTCGTGGGTTTTCAAGAAAATCATTGGGGTAAGTATTCTTCACCCGGAATTTATTATATTTCATGATTCCATATTTATTTTTATCTTTTAATTAGTGGTTTGAGTTGGGGTAAATGAGGATTTTGATAAAAACATTCAGAAATGTAAAATGACAATTTGTAGGACGAATTGATATCGAGATTTGGTAAATCTTATATGGTTGGACTCGTTATCGAATGGGTATTCGGATTTTATAATTTTGGTCGGGTTTCGAGATGCTGACACGTGGGTTGACTTTTTAGTTTTAATTAAACATCGAAGCTTTATTATGCAAAATTGTTTTCTATGAGTTTTATTTATGATTTGAAGTTATTTTGGCTAGATTTGAGCCGTCTGGAGGTTGTTTCACTCGAGAAAGTCATTTTAGAATAACGGTCTAGCTTCTTTGAGGTAAGTATCTTGCATAACTTTGTGTGGGGGAAACTACCCCTTAGGATTTGAGTTATTTGTGCTAATTGTGCCATGTGAAGGCCGTGTACGCGAGGTGACGAGTACGTGCTCGGGCGTATTTGTGGAAATTTGACCGTTTAGGACTCTTAGGTTCTTATCTTCATTAGATATGAAGTTTTTTTGTCGTGTTAAATCCCCCATGTACTAAATTCACCCTTACGTGTGTTATTTGGAATTAATTGCTTCATGTTCTACCCTTATTGCCGATTAAACTCTTTTGTGCCTTAACTGAAGTTTTTGCCTCTTTTATTGTCATGCTATCTTTTCCGTAATTGTCTATCCTTAGTTGAAGTTATTATTATCTTTTCCGTAATTGCTTATACTTAATTGAACTTGTTGTATCTCTCCCTTAATTGCTCAACCTTAAATGAAATTTTGTTATCTTTTTTCATTGTTGACTTATCCTTAGTTGGAATCATTGATTCATGTTATCTTTCTTATCGTGGAATTGTACTTTTGTGGAATCCTTGCTATAAATTATCTCTTTCTTGTTGATCTATTCTTGTTAAGACCATTATTCCCTGTTTTGTCTTTCTTTGTGAGCTCGTTCTACCGTTCCCTTATGTTCTGAAGTTCCTGAGTTGATTTACTTGCCGTATCCTCATGTTATTGTTGTTGTCGCTGTTGTATTCAGTGTTGTTGAGCCGAGGGCTATGCGTGGTTGTGATATTGAAACTGTTTTGAGGAAATGTTGTGGTATTTGGGCACATATTGTGAAAGTCATTTTGTTGAGTTGTTATGTTTTGGCACACATGTTATTGTTGAGAGGATTGTTATTATGTTTGCACGAGGTTTTTGCCGTGCTGTTGTTATGATGTTTGCACGAGGTTTCTGTCGTGCTGTTGTTATTATTGATACGCATGCGGTGGTATAAGGTCTGGATGTTGAAATGCATGTGGTGAGATAAGGTGCTCTTGATACGTGTGGCTAGTAGGGGAACTACTAGAAGCCATGCAGTGTGATAAGGTAGGCTAAATTGCGGGATGCTATTTCGGAAAAAATAATTTTTAAAACTAAATGTAAAGGCTCCCGCATTTATATAAGGAAAGATTGTGATTCATTTTATGATTTGAGACTATGATGCGGTACCTCGGTAGTGACTCTTATTGACATTTCCCCCATTCTTTTGTACTTGTCTTTCATTGTTGTTTCCTTAGTATACTACTAATTGTCTTTCTCCGTATTGCGCTATTTGCTTGGTTCTGTGTAGCTAATCTTGTGGTACTACTCGTTGTTTCAATTTCATTACTGACTTTATCATATTGCACATTTTGTGGTGATCGTTTCTTATGTGCCATTCATTGTATGTACTTTTTCTTGTTGACTTGAATTGTGGTAGAACACTTGCACAGGCATACACATAGATAAATCACCCATATCGGTCTAAGAAGGCGAATCCTGATGTTTTGACCATTTAGATGTACCCCCATGTACTTGTCTTATGTGTGAGAGTTATCCTGTTGGCACGTGAGTTGTCCGTGTAGTCATGAGTCATTATTATTGTTGGCACGTGAGTGGTCCGTGCGGATGTTAGATATTGTCATTCCTTGGGCGATGCCGTTATGAATTGTAATGTGGGCACAAGATGCCATGTGATTAGGGTTTACGAATTGGGACCCGTGATTTGTGATTTTGAGGTTTGGTACCTCGTGGAAATTCTTGGATAAAGCTGGTGTGAAAGCGGTTGTTCCTATTGAGTTGTCACCTGTCTTCCTTTATTTGGTTTTCACCGGATTTGACATGTATTCAGCTTACTATACAATGTTATTACCTGTTGTGTCTCATTGCTAATTGTTGCTTTTAGTCCCTATTATAAACATTGTATTATTAATGTCATCATGCCTAGCTTTATACTGATATTGTTCCATGTTAGTTCTACATTTATACTTGTTCAGGTTGTTTAGTCTAGTGGGTGTCTTGACTGTTCCTCGTCACTACTCCACCGAGGTTAGTCTTGATACTTACTGGGTACCGCTGTGGTATACTAATACTACGCTTCTGCATATTTTTGTGCCGATCTTAGATGCCTCAGTTATTGATGATTATTAGCTAGCTGGTCGAGCATTTCCATGGAGACTCAAGGTAAACCTACTGTCACGTTCGCATGCCTTGGAGTCACCTTCTGATATTGTACTGGTACTGTTTAATTTCCATTCCGAACAGTTGTATTTAGGGATTCTTCTAGTAAACTCACTAGTGCTTATGACTTGTACTATCGGTTTTGGGATTGTTATTTCATGTTGTAAATGTTGAGTTCATTTAGAAATATCTGATTTCTTCTTAATAGTTCTGTTGGTTAATTTCTGCCAATTTATTCAGTAACTGTTAGGCTTACCTAGTCGTAGAGACTAAGTGCCGTCACAACATCCTATGGAGGGAAACTGGGGTTGTCACAAGCTGGTATCAGAGCTCTAGGTTCATAGGTGCTACGAGTCATAAGCGAGTTTAGTAGAGTCTTGCGGATTGGTATGGAGACGTCTGTACTTATCTTCGAGAGGCTACGGATCTATTAGGACAGTTTCACTTCTTTTATTCCGATTGTGCGAGTTTATTGATCTCTAAGTTTGAACCTTTGTCATTCTATTCTCTCACAAATGATAAGTAAACGAACTACAGTTACCGACGACGCTGCCCCCAGAGCCGGTATTGCTAGGGGTTGGGGAAGAGGTAGAGGCAGAGGCCGAGGAGTAGCATGTGTCGCAGCTAGAGCACCTATCAGAGCAGCAGTTGAGGAGCCGCCAGTAGCCCCGGTTGGGGGACAGGTACCGGAGGTGCCTGTTGCTACCCCGGGACTTCAGGAGACTTTAGCACAGTTCTTGAACATGTTTGGTACATTGGCTCAGGCAGGGTTGATTTCGGTTGCACCACTAACTTCATAGACTGGGGGAGGAGCTCAGGCGCCTGCCGCTCGTACTCCAGAGCAACGAGTCCATGTTGGTCAGATCCCAGGGGTCATGCCGACACAACCTATTGTTCCAGTTCAACCCGTGGTTAGTGCAGTAGCATATGAGGAGGAATAAATTAGACTTACGAGGTTCAAGAAGTATTACCCTCCTACCTTTAGTGGTGTGGCTTTAGAGGATGCACATGGATTCCTAGGGGAGTGCTACCGTATTCTCCGCACTATGAGTATTGTAGAGACGGGTGGGGTTGCTATTACTACGTTCCAGCTTAAGGGAGCGTATATCAATGGTGGCAAGCGTATGAGTTGGGTAGTCCGGCCGATGCAACTTCACTTTCATGGACTCAGTTTTCAAAGGTGTTTTTGAGAGAGTTTGTTCCCCAGACCCTTCGGGAATCATGGCGCGTGGAGTTTTGGCAACTGCGCTAGGGCACTATGTCTATGTCAGGGTATGTCATTAGATTCGGTGATATGTCCAGACATGCATCTGTTTTGGTTACTACAGTCAGAGATCAAGTCTTCAATTTCATTGAGAGGCTCAGTCAGGATATCCGGTTCAACATGGCTCGGGAGTTGGAGTCTGATATTCCATTTTAGCAGGTAGTAGAGATTGCTTGCCGATTAGAGGGCATGCGGGACCAAGAGAGAGATGGTAGGGAGGCTAAAAGGCCTCATAGACCAGGAGGATCTACTCGTCCCTATTTTGGGGGCAGGGTACAACATGTTAGAGGTTTTTTGGGCCAGCCAGTTCAGTTTGCACTCCAGGCTTCGCATGGTGTTTCAGGAACCCATGGGTCTCGAGGTACCCGTATCAGACAACTTCTACAGCCACATCAATAGAGAGGTTGATTTGAGTGTGGAGATATCAATAATATGGTAATAGGTTGTCCCCGACTCCGGACAGATGTGTCATAGCGGGGTATTCAGGCTATGAGTTCTACTCCAGTTGCTGATATTCCTGCACCGCCAGCTTGGGGTACATGTCATGCGAGTAGAGGGCGCCCAAGAGGGGGAGGCTCGACTCATTTATGTTCTTCTTCAGTAGGGTTGAGTCCACTGCACCAGATGATGTTGTACATGTATGGTTTCGATTTGTTACAGAGGAGCGTCATTCGTATTTTATTTCGGTTCTGCATATCTTGGTGAGTCCTCTTATATTACTTCACATACAAGTGAGTTTAGTGATTTGGTACTCTGCTTACGCGTTTGCCCCTGTTGGGAGATTCTATAGTGGTAGCCCATGTTCATTATTTTGTTTTTGGTTCATTACTGAGAGCTATGAGACTAAAAGTGACTTTCTGTTACTTATTTCGCTAGTTTTGATGTGCTTTCTGGATAGTTGGTTACGATTTATGGTTTAGATGCTCTACTGGTGTGGGAGTTCAGTATGTGTTGCGATTTTGTTGGCGGAATTGAATTAGTGGAAGGTTTCAGTTGGAAGGATGTGTATTTTACTTGTGATTCAGAGCTGAGGATGGGGCCCTCGCATTTTCATGCGGTTTGTTATGTTTGAACCGGGCTCCATGCCGCGGTGGAAGTCAAATCAGGATGAGATCTATGTGATTAGGTCATGTGTTTTCATTCTCTCTTATGAAATTGATTCATAGTATGGTACTAATAGGGAGTTATGCTTGTCGGGCCTGTTTGATAGTTCTCTTATGTGTTTCTCCTTGCATACTTAGTCGTATTCGCGTTGTGCTTATTGGGTTTTAGCTTACAAGGTGTGTGCCTAGGTGGCGTTAGATGTGACTTGTTAATTCAGGTGAATAGTTATGAGTCTTCCTGTTTCATGCATCATTTTTAGTATTGAGAAGGTTTGGATCAGGGTTCTAACGGATATGAGATTAATTGCCGGTGCTTGGTTTGGTTATGGACAACTATTGTGATCAGAAAAGTTGCCATGGACATATGTGTAGTGTGTTACATTGTGTGTTTGTATCTTGTGGGTGTAGGCATAAGTTGTTACAGCTGGTTGAGGCTGATACCATGTGTTGATGTAGGAATCATGTCTTTTGGAAATGATCAGATGGCGTGAAATTTGGTTCTAAGGCTTATTTGTATTGGCAGAAGGAATAAATTTTAGTATAGATGGTGTCGTCAGGCCTATGTGGATTTGGGTGACAAGGGATCACCCGCGGTTGTACGTATGGTATGTCCACTCAGTGATTTGATGACTTCAGAATGGTTCTTGACACGTTCAAGGACGAACGTTTGTTTAAGAGAGGAGAATGTAACGACCCGACCTGTAGATTTGAGAATTAGCACCCCATTCAGCGGCTTAAGGTTTCGAGCAACATCGTATTATGTGTTATGACTTGTGTGTGTGGTCGAGTTCAATTTTTGAATGATTCGGGGTCAATTTAGAAGAAGGATTCCTATTTTAGAAGCTTAAGCGGTAAGAGTTGACCGAAGTTTTGATTTTTGTGTAGAAAACTCTGAAATGGCATTTTGATGATTTGATATGTTTCAGCACGAGTTTTGGAAGTTGGAAGATTTGAAAGCTTCGATTCGTAGCTTCGACGTTGTTTGATGTGATTTGAGGCCTCGAGTAGGTCCGCGTTTTGTTATGGAACTAGTTGATATGTTTGGACGGGGTCCCGGGGGCCCAGGGCCTGTTTCGGATGGGCTACGAGCCATTTTCTTATGTTTTGGAATGCTGCATTTCTGGTGTGTGGTGTCCTTCTCTGCAATCGCATTGGTGTAGCTGCGATCGCGAAGGCTATTTGGTGGGCTGGTCCTTTTTCCTCTTCGCATTCGCAAGGATCAGCCCGCGATCGCATGCGTGTGAGTGATTGCTTTTTCGCGTTGGGCCTTCCGCGTTCGTATAGAGTTGACCCTACTGGGGAGGCCGACACTTTGTTCTTCGCGTTCGCATAGCTATGTACGCGATCACGTACTTTGAGGCAGTGATGAACCGTGTTCGCCTTTCTTCTTCCGCATTCGCGTAGTACCTTTTCGTGGGGCAGTGTCATTTCTTCTTCGCGATCACATGGGTTCGTTCGCGATCGCGTAGTGCATTTTTGTGGAAGTCATTATTTCTTCTTTCCGATCGCATGTGTATTTCCGCAATTGCGATGTGCAAATATCTGGGCAGCAGAATATATTTTCCAAAATCGAGGGTTTGGCCATTTTTATCATATCTTGAGTTGTAAACCTCGGATTTGAGCGATGTTTTGTGGGGTTTTCAAACAAATCATTGGGTTAAGTGTTCTTCACCCGGAATTTATTATATTTCATGATTCCATATTTATTTTTATCTTTTAATTAGTGGTTTGAGTTGGGGAAAATGAGGATTTTGAGAAAATCTTTCAATAATGTAAAATGACGATTTGAAGGACGAATTGATATCGGGATTTGGTAATTCTTGTATGGTTGGACTCGTTATCGAATGGTGTTCGGATTTTATAATTTTGATCGGGTTCTGAGATACGGGCCCGGGGTTGATTTTTTAGTTTTAATTAAAGATCGAAACTTTATTATCCGGAATTGTTTTCTATGAGTTTTATTTATGATTTGAAGTTATTTTGGCTAGATTTGAGCAGTCCGGAGGTTGTTTCACTCGAGAAGGTCATTTTAGAGTAACAATTTAGCTTCTTTGAGGTAAGTATCTTGCCTAACTTTATGTGGGGGAATTAATTGATTCATGTTCTACCCTTATTGCCGATTAAACTCTTGTGTGCCTTAACTGAAGTTCTTGCCTCTTTTATTGTCATGCTATCTTTTTCGTAATTGTCTATCCTTAATTGAAGTTATTATTATTTTTTTCGTAATTACTTATCCTTAATTGAACTTGTTGTATCTCTCCCGTAATTGCTTAACCTTAAATGAAGTTTTGTTATCCCTTTTCATTGTTGACTTATCCTTAGTTGGAATCATTGATTCATGTTATCTTTCTTATTGTCAAATTGTACTTTTGTGAAATCCTTGCTACACATTATCTCATCCTTGTTGATACCATTATTCCCTGTTGTGTCTTTCTTTGTGAGCTCGTTCTACTGTTTCCTTGTGTTCTAAAGTTCGTGAGTTGATTTACTTGCCGTATCCTCATGTTATTATTGTTTGTTGCTATTGTATTAAGTGTTGTTGAGACGAGGGCTATGCATGGTTGTGATATTGAAACTGTTTTGAGGAAATGTTATGGTATGTGGGCATATATTGTGAAAGTCATTTTGTTGAGTTGTTATGTTTTGGCACACATGATATTGTCGAGAGGATTGTTATGATGTTTGCATGAGGTTTCTGCTGTGCTGTTGTTATGATGTGTGCACGAGGTTTCTGCGGTGCTGTTGTTATGATGTTTTCACGAGGTTTCTATCGTGATATTGTAATTATTTATATGCATGCGGTGAGATAAGGTGGGCTTGATATGCGTAGCTAGTAGGGGAACTGCTAGAAGCCATGCGGTGTGATAAGGTGGGCTAAAACGCGGGAAACTATTTCGAAAAAAAATAATTTTTAAAAATAAATGTAAATGCTCCCGCGGTGATATAAGGAAAGATTGTGATTCATTTTATGATTTGAGACTACGAGGCGGTACCATGGTAGTGACTCTTGTTGACATTTTCCCATTCTTTTGTACTTGTCTTCAAGTTTCAGCAAGCCAACACCCTGACAAAAGTTGAAGTAGAGGGCATTTGTAGACATCAAAATTTTAACGGATCAAGCTAAATCCTAAATTCAAGATACTACAAGATAACTCTTGAAATTCTAGGAGTCTATTAGGGTTGCTTGAAGGTTACTCTACCAAAATCCTGACTTGGAGACTACTCTATCCTATACTAGGTTAGTCTTATAAAAAAGGTTACAGATTACCTTTGAAAAGATCTCAAATTTTGAGGTCATCTAAAAAAATCCTATAAATTCTTGATATATTCCCAAAGGGATCAAGACATAAAATAATGTCGTTGTCAATAGATGTTCTTCTTGATAATTAAATACTTCAAGAAGAAGATACACACAATGCTCGACTTTCATGGATATCAAAGACATCCAGAGAGGTCCGCATCATCCTATGTTCGAGAATACGTTGATCCAACTCTCGAATTATGTAGAACAATCAGGAGGAAGAATCAAGGAACAAACAGAATTGTACCCGCATTGTTTATCACTAAAATTATATTTCTTCATATTAATATTGTGATTATAATTTATTTTTTGTATCACAAAAAAATCTGTTGCAAACATATTGGAATGCCCGATGCGATAATCTCTACCTCTCATCTCAACTTTTCAATCATCAAAGTTCAAGAACATCGAAATGGTTTCACAGAAAATCAACTCCAGATCAACTTCCATTAAGGCTGCTTATTCCAAGTTCTATGATGATGTGGGAAGTATACTTGATATTAACTTTGGAAGCTTTGGGCCAGTTACAAGGAGCAAAGCAAGATCTTTAGGATAACAAGCACTCCAAGTATCATCCTCTAAAGGAGCAAGATATTCTGTTAGCACGACCAGAAAAGTGAACGACGTTGCATAAAGGATCGAAAAGGTTCTTGCCCAACTTAATTTGTCTAAGTCAAAAAAACCCTTCATGAAAGCCGATGATGATGATTTGAGTGCTGGATCTACTCTAATCTCCATTAATGCGACCTCTAAGCTCTATCCCAATTGATCTATATTATTCTTCATCCTCTATGGCGATCATGTAAGCAATGGTTATTGAAGCTTCTACTATAGAAGAACAACTTGAAAGATGCTAAATTTTTCAAGTTAATAAATAAATTGGATAGCATAGTAGAAGGAGAATCCACACAAATACCTTTATATATTAAAAGGTCATGAGAGAGAGGAGATTCCTTCGAAAATCAAGCAACGACAACCAATGATATCCAAGTTCCACTGAAGGTCTGATTCCCATTGAGAAATTGAATAATTTCATCATAGAGGCTATCAAAGATAAGCCTGAATCGTCGTCCAAAGTATCTCTCACATATGTAAAGCCGTATACGCAAAATATTGATAACTTGAAGATGCATGCTGGTTATCAACCTCCTAAGTTACAACAATGTGACGACAATGGAAATCTGAAACAATATGTAGTGCACTTTGTTGAAACTTGCAACGATACTGGAACGTATGGAGACTAACTTGTCAAACAGTTTGTTCGATCTCTCAAAAGTAATACATTCGGTTGGTACAAAGATCTCGAATCTGGTTCAACCGATAGTTGGGAATAGTTGGAACAAGAGTTTCTCAATCGTTTCTGTAGAATAAGATGCATTGTAATCATGATCGAACTTATAAACGCTCATCAACAAAAGGATGAGCCTATTATTGACTTCATTAACTGCTGGAGAAGTTTAAGCCTCATCTGCAAAAGATCGCCTTAGCAAAATTTCTAGCATCGAAATGTGCATTCAAGGCATGCATTGAGGTCTTCGATATTGAAGGTAGGATAGAAACCCGTATTTTTGTCATAGTATTGCACTCTAATTACTGCATTTTACATGTGTTTGAGCTTAAATGATAGTGAATTACACTTATTACATGTTTTATGCCTTACAGGAAATGATTCCAAGCTATTAAGGTAATTTGGAGCTATATGGAACAAGTTGAAGCTTTGAAGTTTGAGTAAAAGCCCAAGAAATTAAGCTGGGATCACGATCAGGGGTCAAGGACCAAGTCCGGATGTCAGAAAGTGGACGAAATGATTTACTCTGAGAAAATATCACTACCGCGCTGCATGGGGCACCGCATGGCATGGTACGACTATGTAAAAGGGATGCCTGTCAAAAGAGTATGCTCTCTGAATATCCTCATAAGCGTGCCGCATGGCGCGGCACAGGTGAACAAGTTTTTCAGAGTTATTTTCTGTTTCGGCTAGGAAAGGGTATTTTCATCAGTGCCCATTCCTACAAGGTATAAATACACCAAAAATATATTTTTGAAGGGGCTTTGGACCTATGAAAGATTGAATAAGAAACAAAGGCAAGAAGACTTAAGAATTCATCAAGATTTCAACTAATGATCGTGCAATACAGGAGTTTGTATCGAAGCATTATCATTGATGTCTTCTTTGTTTTTAAACCTTATTGAGATGCTTTTTCCATAGCTATGGAGTAATTTCTATTAGGGTGTTGACAAATACGGTGTTTTGATAACTTGATTAGGGATTCAATTCTTGATAATTGTTGGAATTAATTGATGAAGTTTTAATTCGTATTGTGGAGTTATTTCTTATTTTGCTTAATCGAAAGAGGAGCTTGATATTGATTTTATTTACATCTTATGCTCTAGTTTAAATTCGTGACTCAAATAGGTAATTGAAAGAGCCTCTTCTATTGTTAATCGAACTAGAAAATAGGAAAATATTCATGAGAAGTTACCCTTTAGACCACAACCATCATTTTTTTCGTTGCAATTGTTTACTGTGCTGCAATTGGATTAATTAATAAAATTAACGTTTAATCAAAAGAAGAACATTAACTTCAAGTGTAATCTAATTATCTGTTGAATTCATGAGAATCGACAGTATTATAGAGTGAACTAACTCAAGAATTGGATCCCGAGTCAATTATCTTGCACCTGCCTAGTCAATTACCTTTATTTCTCTCATTGATACTTCTTCGTTGCTCATATGTTGTCTTTTGTGATCAATTGTTAATTGCTTAATTTTTAGTAGTTAATCATAGTTGATAATCATCAAATCAAGTCTTAAATTTCCTGGATAGTAATCAACTGAAGATTATTCGAACACTATTTAAATCCAATCCCTGTGGAGATGATAATTAAATTATACTATCTTTGACTAGCGAGTAATAATTTTGTGTTGTATTTTGCGTTAGTCAAATTTTGATGCCGTTGTCGGGGATTGGCAATCAATAGTGTTCAAAATAGGTTTTTGGTGCTAATTCAGGAATTAATTTTATTTTATTCTTCATGGTTCTCTCTTCCGTGTGCAGGCAACATGTTAAGTTTTTCTTGTGTATGACTCGATCTTTTTCAAAGTAAGTCATACCTTACAAACCGGAGTTGGAAAAACACTTGCGACAACTGAAAAAAGAGAAAGAGCTCACCGGAAAATTCTTGGGGAAATCCTCAACCCAAGAGAACATGGCTAAGAATGGTGAGGAGACAGTTGATTTGGCTGCACGGGAAGCAGCCCAACAGGAAGCAGCCGAACGAGTAGCTAATGTTGCACCCTATTTTGCACTAGTCAAAACAAGATTCAACTTGTGGTTTCTCTGTTATTGATAAAAAAGAGTCGCCACATAATATTATAGGTATACTAGGGTACCTATTTAATTACTAAATCTTGTTCATTATTAGTTTGTTAACCAGTGAGATTATGGGTAAGGGTTCTTGTTCTTCTATGGGGGAGGTGTTAGACACCCCTTAAAATCTAGCTGAGGTAGCTCCATAGGACTTAGACTAGGTTTGGGATCAATTATTTATACTATACCTTAATCAGGATTTTAAAGACATGGCTTACCGTATATTAGGACATAATTCTTGCAAAAGGTAGGTGTAATTTAATGGGGGTATGAATTATAGAGAAAATAGCGTTTGTGTATACATATATACTTAAAAAGCCTTTGAAAAGAGATATAAGGATGTTTATACTTAAGAAAAGTATGTGAAAAGGAACTAACTTATTTTTAAAGCATGGAAGTGTGTATTAGTCTAACGAGATGGGATAAGCCTAAGATATACCTTGATTTGAGGATTTGAAGAAAGACTATTTTTGTTGAAAATCCTTTAAGGCGATAACACTTCATTTTTTGCGAAATTCTGATTTATCTCTTTGAAGATAAAGCTTGCGATTTGGATCTGTTTCCTGTTGAAAATGGGTTGCTATTTTTTACTAAGTACTGGGGCTTCAAAATCTTTTAAGAAAAAGGAAGGTGAGCGAAAATACAGTAATGATATAAGCAAATTTTAATTAGCGAAATGGGGATTAGTTACTAACTAATTCATTTTTTTTAAAACCCTATGTTGTTTAAGGCCTGCCTATGCTTTATATGACTTAAGGTGTAAAGTAAAGCATGTAATCCAATATATAAGTGTAAAATACATGACAACGAAGATGCAACAAAGCAACATGACAGTAGATTAAAGGTAACAAAGCAGTAAACTAAATTAACCAAGCGGTAAACAATAGTAAAGGAATTTAGAAGGAAAGGATTGGACTCTGGAAATGGGCCTCAAGAAGGCATACCCAACAGTAAAGGGATGGCAAAAACTGACTTCAGACTTTCAAAAATGCAACAATACTGGGCTTGGGCTTGAGTTCCTTAAGAACTCAGCAGGCCCAAACAAAGATACATGTTACAAAAAGAGAAAGTCATTAGATACCTATTCTATATGTTCAGTCATGCACCATACATATAAACAAATGATTGAAGCAAAAATGTAACAAAACTATCAATACTATAATGCTATGAGAAAACTTATACTTATGTGGTGGTTATACATGGCAAATAATTTATATTGAAAATATTTCGTTGTCATTAAACACTAAACCCCTAAAAAACCAAAGGTGTCAATAAATTAAGGTCTAAGGAGGGAGTTCTACTCAAGGTCGATGCCCCCTTTAAATCCCCCGACACTTCAAAGTTCCCAAGGGACTCAAGGCCTAGAGCAATGCTTGTGTCGGGGAGAGCAGTCCAACCTAGAGTTAAACTCTACTGCCAAATATCCCTAACCACTAACGACTAATTTTTTCCTATGGGTTTAAGTGCCAATGAGGCCCTTTCAATGTAAACTAAATGCTATAATGTCCCCTACCACAAAAGTATACTTTTCTCCTAACAGAATAACATAGGGACACACAAACAATCCTTATGACTACATTTCTAATACCAAATGAGCAATACAAACATCAAGTAAATTGGAAGGACAAACTTCGAGCACACATAGGAGAGAAACAGAAACATCATGGTATACTATTAAATGTCTAGCACTGGGAAATACATTCAAAGGAAATAATACAGAATTCATGCGTGCAGTTGTAATGATCCGACCGGTCGTTTTGAGCTCTAACGCGTCGTTCGGCGGTTTGGGGCCTTGGGTTGCTTCACTTTATGTATTATGACTTGTATGCATAGTCGGAAATGAATTTCGGGAAGTTCGGATGGAAAATTCTAAATTCGTAAGCTTTAAGTTGGAAGAGTTGACTAAGGTTTGACTTTTGAGTAAACAACATCGGATCGGAGTTTTGATAGTTTCGTTAAGTCCGAATGGTGATTTTGGACTCGAGCATATGCCCTGAATTTCATTTGGATATTTCGAGAAGGTTTCGACACTAATTGGCGAAAGTTAGAAATTTGAAGGTTTAAAATGTTCGTAGGTTTCACCGAGAGTTGACCTTGATGATATCGGGTTTGTATTGTGATTTCAGAAATTTAAATAGCTCTGTTATGTCATTTATGACTTGTGTATAAAATTTGAAGTCAATCGGAGTTGTTTTGGTATGAATCGGCATTAGTTTTCAAATTCGGAAGTTTATAAGTTCAATAAGTTTGATTTGAGGTGCGATTAGTTTTTTCGGTGTTGCTATGTGTGATTTGAGGTTTTGAGTAAGTTCGTGTTGTGTTTTAGGACTTATTGGTATGTTTGGATGGGGTCCTGGTGACCTCGGCTGTGTTTCGGGTGAGTTTTGAACAAGTTTGGGCATTTCAGCACTTTGATGATGTTTTGGATTGAGTGAAGTGCGGAGGGCACATTTTGGTGTGCTGAGGCAAAGCCTCATGTGTGGTCGCAAACTATTAGAGTGAGGGGGCGCTGGAAAATGTGCGGACCGCAATGGGGAAATCTGCAGGTTTGATGGTCTGACTTCGGAAGCTAATATCTTTTAAGCTATAATGATTTTAGAGATAATCCAAAAATAAAAGTTGTATTCCTTTGAGTCTAGTTTACAGAAAGTTAAACTATTCATTATTTGGACATTTGTAGTAAAAGTTATGGTCAATTTACTAAAGCCTGTTAGTGCAGATACTGCTGAAGTGCGGCCTCACAATTTGGATCGCGACCGCAAATCCTGGAAGTGCGGATCACGCAAAAAATGTGCAGTCTGAACTGTGGGAGATAAAATTTTGTACTTTATAAATGAGGGTTAGAGCATTATTTCACATTTGGACTTTAGGAGCTCGGATTGAGGCGATCTTTCATGGGTGTTTCAAGAAATTCATCGAGGTAAGTGATTCTAACTCGGATTTGGTTGATATACATGAATATATCATTGTTTTCCTCATTTAATTAGTGTTTAGAGATGGAAATTTGGAAAAAATTATAGAAACTTCATAGGCTGTAATTTGAGGATTTGAAGGTCGAGTTGTGATCGGATTTGACTAATTTTGGTATGGTTGGACTCGTGGTTGAATGGGTTATCGGATTTTGTAAGTTTCATCGGGTTCCGAGAAGTGAGGCCCCCGTTGACTTTTGGTTTACTTTTCGAGCGGAGTTAGGAACTTTTATAAATTGTTAAAGTATTCACATTGGAGTATATTTTGATTGATTTGCACCTTGTTTGACTAGATCTGGATCGTTAACTTTAAATTGAGGAGTTAAAGAGGAGTTGGAACCGGTTATGGAATTTCGGAGCGAGGTAAGTTTCCTTTCTAACTTTGTGAGGGGGAAACTACACCCTAGGTGATGTAAATGTTATGTGCTATTAGTTGTGGGTGCTACATACACACAGGGTGACGAGCGTCCATATGTAGCTAAAGCATATTTATGTCCGGGTAGACTTAGGATTTTATCATGTAATATTTGAATTATTCAAACTCATTTTGCTGGCTTAATTAATTGAAATTATAATTAAACTTTATTTAGAAATTACATATATATTAGGCTGAGCCTTATTACCTTAAGTTGTTGGCAAGTTGTTTTAGAATCGGTAAAGTTTCTTCTCACTTGTGTTCATATACTGTATTGCAATCATGTGCCTCGTAATTCAAAAATTCCTTTTCTTTATTGTGGAGCGGGCAGAACACCTCAGCAAGATCATGTACCACACTCTTATGTGAGCGGGTCGTTCGCCTCGGCAGTATAATAGATGCATCTATGGTTCATGCCACTCGACCCTCGGTAGTGTACACGTTGAGATGGGATCGGGCCGATCGCCTTGGCAGTATCATATTCCTTCTGAGACCTAGCCGTATGACCTCGGCATAAACATACGTTATATCACTAGCAGTCCAAATATTCGCGGGATTTTCCTTCCACGGAAGCCTAGCATTTTATATGGAAATTCTTATCCGATTGTTATTGGCACTTGATAATTCCGAGCTGTCGAGATAGAATACAAGATTGAGAAATTGATATTGTTATAAGAAATTTTGGAAGTTTGTGTTAGTTACAGATTTACCTCACTACTATTGTTGTGCTTCTTATCTGTTTATGATTTACCTTATTAATTTATTGGACCACTAGTAAGTGTCTATGCCGACCCCTAGTCACTACTTCTCCGAGGTTAGGCTAGATACTTACTGGGTACGCGTTGATTTATGTACTCATACTACACTTCTGCACTAAATGTACAGGATCTGACAGGTTCATTTGGTGATCAACTTGGCACGTAGGTGCAGCTGTTAAGGAGACTTTAGTTGAGCTGCATTCTAGGCTACGCATCGTAGTACACAAAGTCTCCATCGTACTATTTATTTTATCGTGTCTCATTTACATTCTAAACAGATGTTGTATTATTATTGTAGTTCTTAGTAAATGCTCATGCACTTGTGACACCGGGTTTTGGGATGTTCTAGAAGTTGTTTGTGATTTTTCTTAGCATTTACACACTTTTATTATCTATTCTTTTAAAATTTTAAGTTTTCATGATTTTAATGCGTTGATTTCTTTATCTAATAGAATTCACAATTTTGAAAATAATAAAGCTCATAATTAAGTTGGTAGTTCACTGTTGGGTTGCTTAACGTCGACGTTGGGCACTATCACGGCCTGTAGTGAGTTTTGGGTCATGACTACTTGGTATCAGAGCTCTAGGTTCATTTGGGTCTCACGCGTCATGACAAGTCTAGTAGAGTCTGGCGGATCGGTACAGAGATGTCTGTACTTATCTTTGAGAGGCTGCAGGGCTGTTAGGAGCACTTCCCTTCTTGATTCCTCTTCGTGCGATTTGATTCTATTGAAGCTTATTCCTTAATTTCTTTCCTACTCAATTATATGCGACGTGGAGCGCTTGTTATCAATCGGGCATCGAAGAATTTTAATGGTACTGCAGATGTGGTGCAGGATGTTTCTCCCTAAGTATTTGATTGGGCTATTATCGTCGCCTTGTGGAGGGATGCTATGTCATTTTCAGCACAATGTTAGTGTCGCCTACGGTTTTGCGGCTATGCACGATGCATTATGATGTTCATGAGTGGGTATCATGCATTGTTGGTGTAAATGGTAAGGTGCTTATTTATGTGCCACATAAATGAATGACTCGAAAGGAGGATTTCTCAGTACTTAGTTTAGAGGTTCAACATTTAATTCCAACGGAGGAGAGGCAATTAGACTATGGATGTTGAGGCTTTGGTTGACAGAGTAGCAATACTTGATATGCTCGAGCGTGGTGGAATTCTCATTTATGATGTGGTGTCGTCGTCCTTATTTGAATGCATTAAGGTTTGCCAATGTTATGGTCTTCTTTGATTTGGCTTCGGGGTAGGGTGTGGTGAAATAGTGCCTAAGAAGCGATTGTTAGAGATGGAGGTATGTAGCGGTTTCAGAATCGAATCGGTGTTTCGAATGCTGATGACTCGAGAGAGATGATCTTTGAGGAGGCTTAGAGTTCGTAGCAATTTATTAGTTCAGGTGCTATAGAGATGGATTTTGATTTGATGCAACATTTGGGTATCGAAGGATGAGAAAGGATATGGTGGGAGGTGTCTCACGGTGGTTGAATTGATAGCAGGTCAAGTATGAAAAGAAGAGGTCGGGGAGTTGCTTAAAGGAGATGGTTTAACCGAAGTGGGAGTGGCAGTGTAGCATATGGATTCTGTGGCAGGATAGTCACATGCCTTGAAAATTTTTTTTAGAGTGATTTGGGAATCATGGTGGACAATGACACGGTCTACAGATTTTATTTGGGTTGGTGGTTACTGTACTGAGGAACATTGAATATCGCAGAGAGGAGTTTGCTTAAAATGAAGAGGGGTGTGAAAACTTGATTATCGTTTTTGGGATGCAACGTGACTTCGAGTTTGGAATGTATTATCGGACTTTCAGTTGATGTCAATGAAGAATGAACAGACTTGTACAACTGGTGGACAAGCATGGGCTAAGGAGGGTTTACTAATTTTGTTGTAGTTGTACCCAGTGTAGCATCGTTAGAAGATATCGGTATGGAATTCCACATGTGGGTTATCTCCTGTGAGCAGGTTCGCGGTTGCGTGATTTTGATGAAGTTCCTACGAATAGTTCTACTTACTACCCGACAAAAGGTCGAATATGCGATTATGGCTGATAATTTGGAATGTTCATGAAAAGTTTAACAAGGGACTACGAGAAATCTGGTGGATTAACGGTGCGAGATCATTGTAATTGTGAAGGAGGAATCTTTGTGAATTCTAGACTTATGTTCTTGTAGCTTAAAGCTAAGTGGGGGAGCCCACCATCTACGATTGGATCGCGTGGTTGTTAGCTTGTGCAGTCTGTCGTTATCGGTGTATTGGTGGACTAATTATGACTGAGAAGAGAAAACATCAGGGAAAATTTGAGTAAAGAACTTGATGAATGTGTGCTATATTTTGCCTTATCGGTTCATGGGCAAGTTTTGGAAAGACTCAGAGTTTATGCTTCTTGTGGATGTGATGTACAAGGAAAAGAATTCAACCGAATACTTCTTTAAGGGTGTATTCACGTGCTAGCAGAGCATTGGAGCTTGGTTATATTCGGGACCAGGTCAGAGTGGGTGACTCTCAAGAATGGTCCTAGTGGGTTCAACAATTAAAGTGCAGTGCCTAAGGATTTTAGTTTCGTTGTGTGGCTGAAGACCAGGATTTTGCAGCAGAGTGTGAATAATACTTGAGGGAGTTTCCTATGTTATCATCGGGTCTGCGGGGTAGTATTGGAGGAATTGAGAAACAACTTCGGATTCTCGGAAGGTCTTTTAGAGTGGGTGTACCAGTTGGAGATGCTATTGTGCGCGTGATGAGGGTATGGGATGGTTCATGGGTATCGAGACGATGTGGTCTCGTGATTTGGGTTACTCGAAAAGAGTGCTGATTGAGTTCGTTATGTTTTTGAATGGAGCTATTATTATTTCTAAGGCAAGTCAAGAGTAAATTGAAAGAAGTTGGGTCGGATAGTAATTGTTTGAACCAGCATGATTGTGGCAATGATCAGTTCCTTCGGCGTGTTAGTTATACAGGTGGTTTGTGGTTCTACATGCGGGCTTGACAGCCACCATAGTTTGATTGATTTGGAGATATTTGATTATAATGGCCTGTTATGTGTTGATGGATCCCGGAAGAGTTATGGTGGTTTAGACCACAACTTGTGGTTTGTATTTTCTGCGGTTATGGGAATTCGGTTGCGTGTTGCCATAGTTCCTCTGAAATATGTTGAGTGAAAGGGTTCTAGACGATGAAGTGTTTATTCTATTGGTGGTTCAGGAGTTATGATGAAATTCTGGTACTCTCGTGTAGGGACATGGTAAATGTAGCGGGCGATGTGGAAATTTGGAAGTTGAGGACCAAGGTCAAGGTTTGGTGTTGATAAGAATGTCACGAGCTCAAAGGAGCGTGAGAAGACTTCAGAGGTTTAGAGTGCTGGTATTTTCTTTAGTGTCACCTGAGAACAATGTCATGTGTAAGAGGCTTTATGTATTGATTTACTTTACGGAATTAGACGGTTGGTGGTATGGAGATGTAGACTTTTCTACCTGGTGTGGAAGGTCGTGGGAGCATATCCCACTAAAAAATTGTATAAGTGTGACATGTTAGTCACTTGATTGATAAAGATTGAAACCAAGTATGGAGATTGTGGTACTATCGCTAATGTGAGAGTTTATGCCTATAAGGCGCTCTATTCCTTTGGTTGTGGACTGGGGGAGTTTGTTCCGGATTGGACGACTGCCCGTGTGTGTCATGAATAGGGCCGTTATGGATCCTTGAAGGGTTGTTGGCCCAGTATGGTTTGATCAAAATCGGCTTGAGGTCTATTGGTAGGTCTAATGTGAATGTGTACTCTACGTTAGGTTGGGTGTGTTCATTCAGCATAGCACTGCTTACGGAGGAGTCTTCGGGGGTTGGATGTTATTCCCGTCGTCAGCTATTCCATGTAATACTCTATTGTGCCAGGTGGGTTGTGAGACAGGTTAATTATTCGCACATGTGTTGTGATCCCGTGTAGCTTGTGGTGTTATATGAGCAGGATGGCTCTAGAGATGTAGGTCGTTTATTGCACCTTAGTCATGCTTGGATTTTATAGTGTATGGCGCTATCCGTCTCCCCAGGGTTGTATTATGCACTTGGTGTGCTTGTGGTCGATAGTCGGACATTTCGTAAGTATAAGCATTACGGCTTGATGTGTGTTTCCTTATTGATTGTTATGTGTGGATCGAGTGGCACGCCTCTATGGGTATGTGTGTGGATCATTTTGCGTGCCCGACGATATCACATTCGGATCGGATTGCACGCTGCAACAGTGTCATGTTTGGATCGGGTTGCATGCCACAACAGTGTTATGTTTGGATCGGGTTGCACGTCTCAACGGTATCATAGTTGGAAGTATGGTTCCTTAGACTTATTTCTGTGCATTGTTTCTCATCTCCGAGATAGAGCCATAACATCGGTTTGGCCGTTTTATTCATTACGCGGGCTGGGTAGTTCCTTATCGGAGTGTGTCCTTCCTTATGAGTCATTTTCGAGATGTATCTTATTGGCGCTTTGATGGGGCTATATGAGATTTTAGATAGTGTTTGAGGTGGCTTATTGCCCGAGTAGCTTGTACTGGGCGAGACAAGGTTGTGGGACCTGCGATCAGTGCGATTGAATTTAGGTAGGGTATATTAAAGAAAAAATATCATTATTCAGTTCAGAATGAAGTAATGGTTCTTGTTAGGTGAAGAGACCCCATGATTTATTGTTTTGGTAGGTGGTTATGAATTTCTACACATCTCTTTTGTCATGGAGGTATTGCGAGAGTTGGAATAGGGCTGACATGTGCTATGAGGCGTATTGCGGGCATCAGATTCGTGAAACTACAACTATTGTGGCCGGACGATGTTATTATGGGCATATGAATTTTGCGATGCATGGTGTGATTTAAGCAAAGGTGCATGATCATGTTTTGGTACAGTGTGTAGTGATTAATGAGATGTTCGTATGCTAGAATCGGGTCTCATGGAGAATTCCGGATATTGGAACCTGGTTTAAGGCTTGTTGGCTAAGAAAAAGGAAGGATCTTTAGTCTGGCTCGAGCTAATATGCTCACATGGGTTGGGGTGGCATGGGTAGGTGCACAAGGTGTTAAATAGTGATTTTGGGCAACTCTAGAATAATTCTTGGCACGTTCGAGGACGAACGTATGTTTAAGTGGGGAAGAATATAACGACCCGACCGGTCGTTTTGAGCTCTAACGCGTCGTTCGGCGGTTTGAGGCCTTGGGTTTCTTCACGTCATGTATTATAACTTGTACGGGTAGTCAGAATTGAATTTTAGGTAGTTCAAAGTTGATTCGGATGGGAAATTCTCAATTCGGAAGCTTTAAGTTGGAATAGTTGACTAAGGTTTGACTTTTGAGTAAAAGACCTCGGATTGGAGTTTTGATGGTTCTGTTAGGTCCCGATGGTGATTTTGGAATCGGGCGTATACTCGAAATTTCATTTGGATATTTCTCAAAGGTTTCAGCACTAATTGGCGAAAGTTGGAAATTTGAAGGTTTAAAATGTTCGTAGGTTTCACCGGGAGTTGACCTTGATGATATCAGGTTCGGATTGTGATTCCGGAAATTTGAATAGCTATGTTATGTCATTTATAACTTGTGTGCAAATTTGAAAGTTAATCGGAGTTGTTTTGGTATGAATCGACATTAGTTTTAAAATTCGGAAGTTAATAAGTTCTATAAGTTTGATTTGAGGTGCGATTCATTATTTCGATATTGCTATGTCTGATTTGAGGCTTCAAGTAAGTTCGTATCGTGTTTTAGGACTTATTGGTATGTTTGGATGGGGTCTTATTGACCTCGTGTGTGTTTCAGGTGAGTTTTGAACAGGTTTGGGCATTTCGGCACTTTGATGATGTTCTCGATCGAGTGAAGTGAGGAGGGCACATTTTTGAGTGCTGAGGCAAAGCCTCATGTGTGGCTGCAAACTCTCAGAGTGCGGGGGCAGTGGAAAATGTGCGGACCGCAATGGGGGAAATCTGCATGTTTGATGGTCTAACTTCGGAAGCTTATATCTTTTAATCTATAAGGAATTTGGAGATGATACAAAAGTGAAAGTTGTAGACCTTTGAGTCTAGTCTTCAGAAAGTTAAACCATTCATTATTTAAACATTTGTAGCGAAAGTTATGATCAATTTACTAAAGTCTGGTAGTGTAGATGTTGTTGAAGTGCGGCCGCACAATTTGGATCGCCGCCACAGAACCTGAAAGTGCGGACCACACAAAAAATATGCGGTCAGCACTATGGGAGATCAGATTTTGTACTTTATAAATGAGGGTTAGAGCATTATTTAATATTTGGACTTTGGGAGCTCGGATTGAGGCAACGTTTCATGGGTTTTTCAAGAAATTCATCGGGGTAAGTGATTCTAACTCGGATTTGGTTAATATATATGAATATATCATTGTTTTCATCATTTAATTAGTATTTTGAGATGGAATTTTGGGGAAAGTTGTACAACCTTTATAGGCTTTAATTTGAGGATTTGAAGGTCGAGTTATGATCGGATTTAACTTATTTTGGTATGGTTGGACTCGTGGCTGAATGGGTTGTCGGATTTTGTAAGTTTTGTTGGGTTCCAAGAAGTGGCCCTCCCATTGACTTTTGGTTGAATTTTCGAGCAGAGTTGGGAATTTTTTTAAATTGTTAAATTATTCTCATTAGAGTATATTTTGATTGATTTGCACGTTGTTGTCTAGTTTTGGATCGTTGGCTTTGAATTGAGGAGTTAAAGAGGCGTTGGAGACGGTTATGGAACTTTTGAGCGAGGTAAGTCTCCTGTCTAACTTTGTGAGGGCGAAACTACCCCCTAGGTGATGTAAATGTTATGTGCTATTAGTTGTAGGTGCTACGTAGGCATAAGGTGACGAGAGTCCGTATGTAGCTAAAGCATATTTATGTCCGAGGTAGACTTAGGACTTTACCATGTAATAATTGAATTATTCGAACTCATTTTGCTAGCTTAGTTAATTGAAATTATAATTGAACTTGATTTAGAAATTACATATATATATATATATATATATATATATATATATTACGCTGAGCCTTATTACCTTGAGTTGTTGGCAAGTCCTTTGAGAATCGGTAAAGGTTCTTCTCACTTGTGTTCATATGCTGTATTGCAAGTACGTGCCTCGTAATTCAAAAATTCCTTTGCTTTCTTGTGGAGCGGGCCGAATGCCTCGGCAGGATCATGTATCTCACTCTTATGGGAGCGGGCCGTTCGCCTCAGCAGTATAATAGATGCATCTATGATTCGTGCGGCTCGACCCTCGGCAATGTACACATTATGATGGGATCAGGTCGATCGCCTCAGCAGTATTATATTCCTTCTGAGACCTAGTCGTACGATCTCGACATAATCATGCGTTATATCGCTAGCAGTCCGAGTATTCGCGAGATTTTCCTTCCACTGATGCCTTGCATTTTATATGGAAATTCTTATCTGTTTGTTATTGACACTTGATAATTTTGAGCTGTCGAGATAGAATACAAGATTGAGAAATTGATATTGTTAAAAGAAATTTTGGAAGATTGTGTTAGTTATAGATTTACCTCACTACTAATGTTGTGCTTCTTATTTGTTTATGATTTACCATATTGATTTATTTGACCACTAGTAAGTGTCAAAGTCGACCCCTCGTCACTACTTCTCCGGGGTTTGGCTAGATACTTACTGGGTACGCGTTGATTTACGTACTCATGCTACACTTCTGCACTAAATGTGCAGGATCTGATAGGTTCATTTGGTGATCATTTTGGCGCGTAGGCGCAGCTGTTGAGGAGACTTTAGGTGAGCTACATTCCAGGCTATGAATTGCCGTCCACAGAGTCTCCATCGTACTATTTATTGTATCCTGTCTCATTTACATTCTAGACAGATATTGTATTATTATTGTACTCCTTAGTAAATGCTCATGCACTTGTGACACCGAGTTTTGGGATGTTCTAGAAGTTGTTTGTGATTTTGCTTAGCATTTGTACACTTTATTAGCTATTCTGTTAAAATTGGAAGTTTTCATGATTTTACTGCGTTGATTTCTTTATCTAATAGAATTTAAGATTTCAAAAATAATAAAGTTCATAATTAAGTTCATAGTTCACCGTTGGCTTGTCTAACCTCAACGTTGGGCACTATTATGGCCTTTAGTGAGTTTTGGGTTGTGACAACAACAACCTAGAAAATATAGATATTCCTACCCTGATAGACTAATTATAGATTGATTAGATTATGTCTTGACACTAGAACATGCATGGGTTAATAACACTACTTGAAACCTTTTAAAAGGGCATCGGTAAAGGTTCAGACAAACAGTTACAACTAACCACTTTTACAGAAGTTATCAGAGATATCAGAAACGTGATCAACACTCTCAATATGACTGCAGGTTCACAGATTTGAACATGGAATTCCTAAGGTGCTCAACAGGATCACATTCATAACAGTATTAACCTTAAATAAACTATTATGTTCAGGTAGTATTAATAAAGAACTTCTCATAAGATTTAAAAATCTAATTCAGTTCAGGTTGACACTAAGGAGAGGACTGAGTACTATTTTAAAACAAAGGCAAGGAATCATGAAGCCAAAACAGGGAAACATATAACATTAACTATGCACAGATACTTTAATGATTTTACAAAGGTAGGGTAAGCTTTACAAAGTTAGCCATGCCATGAGGAGGTTAAAGACAAAGAAAGGCATTATGCCAAAATAAGCTCAACTCAGATATACAGACTGAGATTTTATATCTAAACATGCGACAACTATGTTTAGATTAATAGCAGTTACTATTCAACTATAACAAACAAAACCCATGACCTATTGTTATGAAAAAGGGTAACTTAACCTTACCAGAATATGTACAGAAGGATTATTGGTATTCCTAAGAGTTCAGGTTAGTAAAACTATCTCATATATATGAATCCAATCGATCAGACATAAACATAATAAAGAAGACTCAGAGAGCTATTCTCAGAATTAACAAACACAGATATAAAGGAATAGAGCATTTAAAACACTTCCATTTCTCAGACTTCAGTTAAATGGTGAAGGGTGTAAACTATGAACTCTCAGATTTTGTCCTAATGAGGATTATCAGACAGTGATCTCGACATAAGACAACAAGATGCAGGAAAATAATGTATAGAGATGAAGATCATAATAGAACTATTGACAGAAACCCTGAAGTTTGAACAAGCATGTGAGTCATTAGAGCAAATTAAGGAAGTTTAATCATATTAGCTATTTGAAAATCACTATGGCTCATAAAGGAAACTTAATCATATAAACTGTTTAAGTTAAAAAATGCAAGTCATTAAGGTCTTGTAACAGTTTAATCAATACCAATTAAAGAGATTCAGAAAAAACATAATGCATGACCACAAATCAACAAACTAGGATAACACTTTATATGCTAATGACAAACATTATAAGCTAATACAATTAATAGAAAAACAACAACATGTACATAACATTCAAGTAAAATAATTAGAAGAAAAGAGGGTGAAGGTGCACTGACCTTTCTTAGGATAGCAGACCAAATATGACTCGTTTAACCATTAGCATCCAGGAACTCAGAGACTTCAACCAAATGACACCTCAGAGCAAAATCAGAATTTGAGTAGGAGCTTAGTCAAAGAGATTCTACAACTACTATACTGATTTTTGCTTTTGCTAAATGTTCTTGGTGTATTATTTTCAATGTTAGGTGGTTGTGTAGATGATGATAGGTGAGAACATTAAATGCCCTATTTATAGTGCCATTAAGGCTCTAGGGTTTCAACGGATTCAAAATCATGAGTGGAAAGTGACGAAAGATTGATGATGATAGCAAAATCGAGTGAAAAAGTTTAGAGACAGAGGGGAGAAATGATGAACAAATTTACCTGAGTGAAGAAGGTTGACCGTTGAAGGCAAAACCCATCGGTCAAAGCTCCAATGTCCAGAGGTCATTGCATTTGACCTTTGGACTTCGAATAATCATGATGAGGCTCTGAAATATGCTCATGCATGCTCCGATTTAACAGAACATGAAGGAAATCTGGAGATTTGAAGTTGCATCTTTGAGTCTAGGGTTTCAGATTAGGGGGTTCAAATTTAATCAACGAAAATGGATAGTGAAATCAATTGGATTCATAACCTAGGGACAAAGCAGGCGAATTTGTAAGTTGGATTTGAAAGATCTAAGGAGAAATCAGGCCAACGATATTTTGAGCATAGGGTTCTAGAATTGGGTTTTGAATTTTGAGTGCTGAGATGGAAAATAGCTGGTTGGATTCACGGATAGAGAGACAGAAGAGATGATTCTAAGTGATTTCGAGTGACATTGTACAAATTTGTGTAATGTTTTGGAGATTGATGGGTTATAAAGATGAGAGAAAAGAGAGAGGAAAGGGAAAGAGAGGTGGCCAGGTCTTTGAGTGAATGATTAGGGTTTTGGGGGAATTGGGGTTGGTCTCGTGGGTTAATGTTGAGAGATAGAACCTGAGTCGTTGGATTATTAGATCAACGTCTCTGATAATTTAGTCAATTAGGATTTTTAAGGGGGATTTTTGGTGTCTGTTAGATTAGGAGATTTTAGACGGTGGGGATGAGATCTCTGGGGCGGGTGTTTAAAATCAAAATAAATTTGGAGATAAAATGTGAGCCGTTGATCTGAGGAACAGACGACTTGGATTCACTGTGTTTCTAGTGTGAGTGTTATGGAGAGGTGACGTGGCGCGAGCTCGTTGGCTCAAAGAGAGTGGCCTGGATTGCCACTTTGGAATGGAGATGGGGTATTTGGATTTGGTATATTTCGGACTGGGCTTGCACGTTTGGGCAAAAAATAATTTAAAGAGATGGTCTTTTTGCATTTAATTGAGAATTGCAATTGTACCCTTTTGTCTTTGATCCCTTTTTGAAATTAATTTAAATAAAATTAACAATTTTTAATAAAATATGATAAAATTATAATTATTATATATACTACTAAATATTTTAATTATTTACTTATAAAAATACTTCATTTTCTAAATTGTAACACTGATTTCGAATTTTTAACATAGTAGTCTAATTAACTAAAAATTAAAGAGTAATTCATTAAATTAACTATAGAACCAATGTAATATATATATATATATATATATATATATATATATATATATATATATATATATATATAAAAAGTTATTTTAATAATCTTTAAAATAGTAAATATATTTGTAATTACATAATATTAATACTACGTGATTAATTCTAATAATTAATTAATTTGTAAAAAAAGGTTTTTATTACTAGAGAACGCTTTAAAAATATTTATTGTAAATTATTAAATATAAATAAATTAATTTAAAAAGGGAGGGTCAAAATTGGCCGTCAACAGCTGTTCCTCTTTGACCGGAGACGATGAAAGAGTTTTAGGGCAAAGAAATTGAACCAAAGCCAATTTAATCCCGACTTTAGGCGTATTGCAGGAGTGGCATGAAGACTATGAGTTGCGGGATTGGGTTAAGGAAGATTCTGGAAAAAAAATTGGAAAACATTTGGAGACATTGGGGCTAAATTATGGCTTTGAATTGCTTATACACATCGGGCTTAACTAGGATCAGGCCTCATGTAATTTTGGAGTGAAGATTTTTTTGGGAGCGACACTTGCAGGAATTTCCCCTGTATCATATTATGATGATACGATGAGACAGTGGGTTGGGCACTCATGATAGCTTGAATTTTGCGGCTTCATTTGAAGTGTTTGAAAAGTTTGAGTTTCACTGGTCGTCTTGAACTTGGATCCTGGCCTGCTAATGGGTTTGTTGTCCCCAGAGCATTGTAGTTTGGTTGGCTGCTTAGAAAAGTTCCACGCTGCGGTGTTTGTTCCTATAAAACAAATGAAGTATACGCATACCAATATATTATAATGCATAATATATTAAAATCTGATGTAAATGATGCATGAATGATGATGTCTGGCTTCCAGTGAGCCGTTATTTGGGATCGGGATGATGGGATACTTGATTTTGACTCGATTTGTTAGCCAGGATGTGTACCGTTCCGTAGCTGTCGAAGCATTTGAAAATTTATCTCCGCTTGTTGGGAGAGCTTGATTGGTAGAGTGTGTCTGCTCTTGTTGGGAGAACTTTGTCCTGTTGATGTCGATTTTCCGTGATGCTTCTGACAAGGCGGCTGCTTGCTGTTGCGACTACGTCCTAATTCGAACTAATGCATTACAAGGCTTTCCTAAGGTTATGATTGAACCCTTTCAGGTTGCCTACATATCCAAAACGGAATCAGGTCTGAACGTAGTTCGTGGATTATGATAAAATAAGATGAAGATGACCGAGCCAGACTCAGGCAGCCTACGTATCCAAATGGAATCAGGTCAAAGCGTACGATTACAACAGATGTAAAATGATGAGATTAAGAATGAAAATTGCCGAGTTCGACTCAGACAGCCTACGTATCCAAATGGAATCAGGAGGGAATGTAGTTCAATTACTAAAGATGACTAAATACTGTGAGTATTGCCTACGTATTCCTTTATGAGAAAATCAAGTCGGCGTAGTTCCTTGACGAGCTTAAAACACACACTAAAATATGCTCACTAGTCAAATATAGTAAATTATAATATCGTATCCACAGGGATTGGAGTTACACAGTATTATCGTAGTTTGTATCTATATTGCTATCCAGGATGATCAATAATGGAGATTTATGTAGATTAAACTAAATTTTACTAAGAGTCTTAACTATCGACTAATGATAATCAATGCAAGTATTGAGCAAAGGAAGTTATCAATTGGGAGAAGATAGGGTTGATACGATAGGTGCAACACAAATATTTGGGATTTAACTCTAGATAATTTACTTCTAATATTCAAGTGAGTCTCTCGAATTCACTTGGTTATTAGTTCAATTGATTAGTAGAAACTCCTCTCTCGATTAAGTCTCAACCTCACAAGGTGAACCAATATTAAGCACGTGAAGATATGCAAGAATCCGTAGTGGATTGGCTTTTAGGAGAACCTCTCTCGATTGTCCTCCTAACTAAGTTTAATGAACAATTCAACTAGCTTCTTTTGATTACTAAAAAGAATCAATGACTTTAACCAACAAAATATAATGCAACAATATCACAAGCTATGCCTCTCTCGATTACATGAACAGGTGAATATAGATATAACAGTTAAAACATCCAAAACGATTCAATACATAAAAACTAGAGTTAATTATCCACAAACAAGTATCAAGACACCAAATCCATCAAACCCTAAAGAGAACTACTCCATGGATATGGAGTAATTCATCATAACAATGTTTAAGTTAAAGGAAAACATTAAACGATCCATACTCTTGTCTTGAGTAAGGATTGGATGATGAAATCCTTGAGCTTTTGCTTCTCCACCTCGTCCTTGGCTTCCTCAGGTCTAAGATGTGTCAAAAGTCCAAAAAATACCATTTTATATGTATTTATACTAAGTAGGGTCGGGCCTAGACGAAAATACCTTTTCCTGCGCGAACTTGGATACTAACTCTGTAAAAATTGCACAGGCACACCGCATGGGGAGACGCGCCAGGCGGGGCGGTTGTGGGGAAATCCAGAGAGCTTGTAATTTGACAGGAGCAGAAAAATGTGCAGCCGCGGCGCCCTATGCGCCGCTCCACGTGCCGCGGCTGTGAATGTTTCTCAGAGTACAGATTTTTCTTGCTTTTAAACTACCCCGACGTGGTTCTCGACCCCCGAACGCGATCCCAGCTTATTCCCTTGGGCTTTTACTCACACTTCAAGGCTCCAAATTACTAGGATTAATTCCATATCATCCACATAGCTCGGAATCACTCCTACAAGGCATAAAACACACAATTTGTGCAAAACACTAGTGATTAAAGCTCAAACTCAATTAAAGTGCAGTAAATTGTAGTGCAATAAGCGACTAAAACACGAGATTATTGTCACGACCCAAACCGATGGGCCACGACGGGCACCCGGTACCTTACTCAACTGAGTACCAATGTAACGTATCTCTTGTATCATACTATCATAGGTAAATGAGCCTGAGAGGCTGTCGTGAGATAAGTAGAATAAAACATGAAATACCAACTTGGGCCTATAAGACCAAAATGATTACTCGTACACTAAACATAGGCCGACAAGGCCATACAATCTTTTACGTACATGGAATATGTCTACAAGCCTCGAAGAGTAGATAAATACCATAATGGTCGGGACAGGGCCCCACCATATTAAACAATACACGTCTGAATCATACTGACCAAATAAGTAACTCTGGAGCAAATGGAGCGCACCAACATCTTCCGCTGAGATGATAGCCTACTTGGGTAACTCTCAACCTGTCTATCAGGACCTGCAGGCATGAAACGCAGCATCCCCAGGCAAAAGGGATGTCAGTACAAATAAAGTATCGAGTATGTAAGGCATGACAGTAGTATATAAAAGACATGAAAGAAACATGGAGTAAAGAACTCAACCTGTAATTCTGAATAGCTTTGTGTATCATGAAAATTTATAATATCATGCATGTGCATATAAATTCCATACCATGCATAGGTATATGCGTACATAACATCATCAAGCCTCTGAGGGCATCCCATCATATCATCTCAGCCACTGTGGGCAAAATCATCAACGTATACCAGCTGATCAGGTGGTGGTGCGTATATAACGCTGTAACCTTTTCCCATATCCCATATACATATAATATATGCGTATATAATACCTTCTGGTCATGGGTCAATGTACATGTATAAATGCATGAAATGCATAAGAAATACATTAATAAGATTTCTCGAGTATCATAAAATCAATATGCCTTTCAGACAAACTTTATCAAATACATATTTTTCTGAGACCCGTGAATAGAGGATATAATAATAATTCACATGGGGAATCAAGAATGTAGACACCCCTAGTATTTCTATAAATAGAGTCATTTATGAAAGTTGCGTATTTTGCTCGTTTCGTTTGTATCATTTGGATCATGCCAAAAAGAAAGAAGGGATAGCCTTAACATACCTTAACTCCATTGAGTCCTTAATACCTTCCAAGAAATTCTTCAAACAACTCAACTCAATCTATCATAGCATAAGGAGATTTAAAATCAGTGTTGAGTAAAGGCTAAGTCTACAACTTAAACTAGTAGCTCATTTACGTAAATTTGGGCAGCATCTCCCCTGTAACTAGGCCCTCCTCCAATACCATATACCAACAACAACAAGACCACAACAATAACAATATATAAGTATCATTTTTCAACCTTATCTCCATCACAAAATACCACAAAACAGCCCACACACCCTAATCACTTCATATATAAAACGACAACCAAAGTAGTGTCAAACAACTTAAACAATGTAACGACGAACCACCAGCCCACCATTCCGTCATTATGTGGTATTTCTCCACACAATTTGTCCTACAAAACTCCATTAAACATTGGAAAAATATACAGCCCAAAGGAAACATGAAATAGCCCGCAAAACAGTCCACAAAACAGTCTACTACAAGTCAAATAACTCGAACTCACGGCTTCCGATCACCGTCACATGAGTTCTAACTATTAGGAAACGAACTTATCAAAATTCCTTGACATTTAAACACTTAAATACAGAAATTAGGAATTTTATTAACTATTAAATACATTCCAAAACTCAAACTACAAAGAAAAAGAGAGGCGATATAGCGATACTTACGTCGTAGGGATCATTTTAATGTTATCGCTTCTTGATTCCGTTCCCGGGATGATACTATTCTTTGAAACACTATTAGAGAGCTAAAGGACTGTTTTAATGGTGTTCTTTGGTCAGGTTATATGTAGAAATGAAGAAAGAGATGAGTTAAAACATATATATCAACTTTTGAAAAGTCAAAAGGTGCTAGCTTGGCACCCTCTCATTCGCCTATCTTCCGACGCTTGTATCTTTCTATCCGGATGTCGTATGAATGAACGGTTAAGAGCGTTGGAAACTAAATTCCAAGAAATTAAATTTGGTATATAATATTTCCCAAAAAGACCTCATATAGAATACATAATATATTTCTCAAAAAGCTCTATTACATGGCAAATCCTTAGTTGGCTTTTCCGCAACTTTAATCCGATTTTTTCCAAACTTTATATGTTTTATCCAAACATCATATATAGTCATATTATGATTTTAAACTCATTTAAATCATGATTAACAAGTCTCACATTCATTATACGTCACCTTGGGACGCACAGGGTGTAACAATTATAGCCTACCATCAACACCCCACACTTAAACCATTTCTCGTCCTCAAGCAATCAAACCACACTTTATATAGACACAACCTTATTTAGCAACTCCCCTAATTCATTACACCAAGAATATTAAAAATAGACTAAGCACAATAGCGTAACATCCTTGCCTCAAAATTTGACTCAAAAGTATTATGCATTATTCACAACTCACTTACTTACTCAACATAGAGGTCAAGCATTACCTTTTCTTCATGAATCAAGTGCCCTCACAACAATAGTGAGTAGTTCCACACACCATCAAATTTAACCACAATCAGGAACTCAATATAGAAAGAATTCATTCACTCTCAGAAATAACATTCATATGCCACAAAAGATGAACCATAGGCTTGCCCGTAGTGTACTACTCAACTAATCGAGATCATTCAGTCAAGGATCAAGTAGGACTTTAATTGGTTGCAATGTAGGCTGCGGGACGGGTAGGATACATATAGATATAAGAGTGACTACACCTCCTTAAGCACTTTAATGCATACATTTCATTGTTCAAAACCCCACATTTATGTCAAATCATAACTCCACCTTCACATCAATATACATTAACTCCCACTTCTTTAAGCACAATTACAACAAGAGTTACCACTATCATGGAATATTTTACACAATCATACAATTAACTTTTTTTTTTTCTTTTTCAATTCAAGTGGCTCTTACTTTCTTTCAATACAATGCACCTTTCTCCTAATTCAATGGTTCCACTCAAAAGCCAAATCAACCACCTTACACTTCAACTTTTACAAAGTTCATAACAAATTCAAGTGCCCACGAGAGGTAAAATGGTTCAAATAGATGGCCAATTCAAACATCTGAGTAGGGCTTGCAATGTGGTTGCCAAAGAAATATGATTACAGGCTCAACGGGGTTAACTAAAATACATAACAATTAGGTGGGTAATAACATATAATTGGTTCAATAAAGAAACGCCTATATCACTTCCAAGACCGAACTTTTATTTCGCTTTGCAAACACAGGGGGCAAGTTCTAGACATCAAATACAATACATATAAATAACACAAACCTCACACACACATGGCACATAACTCACTCAAAATCAGACTATCAAGACACTCTAGTCGAAGTAGTTAAGCAAAGTTAAGATCATACAATTTAAGGTACTTATACAAGAGTCAAAAACTGAGCCTAAGCGTCACAACTAAAGCACTTACTATTCTCAAGGAATAACCAAGTCAAGAGATATTCTCTTTAACTCCAAACATAGCACAAGGTTTCCTACACCTAACAAAAATAAAAATTAACTACACCCGGTTCAAACAAAACCCTTGGAAAAGAACCGCGACAAAAAAAAAAACCAAGGGGTGATTAATACACTACCTACAAAAGAAAATCTTTTTGTCTTTTTCTTTCGACTTTACTCCCTCAAGAAACCCGTCAAATGATATCCGTCGTCAGGAAAAGTCGAAAATTTTAAATTTTTTATGGGTTTTCAATTTTTTCTAACAACTAAAAAGCATTAAAAGGCAAAAACTAACACATATACATACAACATATAATTATCCCCCACCCCACACTTTAAGTTGTGGCATGTCCCCATGACACACAATTAAAAATTATATGAGTAAAGAAAACTTCCCTGAACTTTCAGTCGGGGTCTGAGTCGAAGTCGGGCTCCATTCCACGTGCTCGAACTAATGCGCATATCCATGCAGACAACTTCTTCTCAGCCTTTTTGGGGTACACCCCACACTTATCTTTCTTAATCACTGGAGCCTTCTCTTTTGAACTCTTCATCTTCCACTCAACACTTGTAGCTGGATTCTCCTTTTTCAATCCAGTTGCTACATTTATCTCAAACTTCACCGTCTCCTCACCCACTCTAAGCATGAGTTTTCTATCATGTATATTCAATATAGCTCTACCCGTTGCTAAAATTGGTCTTCCTAGGATGAGGGGGACCTCCTTGTTCTCCTTCATATTTATCACTATGAAATCTACAAGAAATACAAACTTATCCACCCGAACTAAGAAGTATTAAACTATCCCCTCAGGTATCAAAGTACTTTGGTCGGCCAGCTGCAAGGAAATTGGTGCGGACCTTATCTCTCCAATCTCATGTTCCAGCTTCTAGAAAATAGACAAAGGCATTAAATTAATTGAGGCACCAGATTTATCAAAATTTAGAGTGCCTAACGAGCAAGGTATAGTAAAACTCCCTAGATCTCCACACTTTTGTGGGAGTTTGTTTTGCAATATTGCGCTGCAATACTCTGTGAGCTTGACAACTTATGTATCCTCAATCTTCCTTTTCTTTGTGAGGATTTCCTTCAACAATTTTGCATAAGCTGGCATTTGTGAGAGAACCTCTGTAAATGGCAAGTTTACATTAACATGTCTCATTATATCTAAGAATCTCTCAAACTGCTTGTCCAGCTTTTCTCTATATTATCTTTGGGGAAAAGGTAGAGCAGGCATGTGCTTGCTCTCTTCATTAGATTCCTCCCTTCTTGAAGTTTCCTCCTCCTTCTTCTTGTCAGTTCCCTTCTTGCCTTTCTTCTTTTTATCAACTTCAATTTTCAGCTTCTCTTCACTTTTGTTTTTAAGTACCACCTCTTTTTGTACTAGGGTAGGCGCTTCCAATACTTGACCGCTTCTCAGAGTTACAACATTTACAATTTCTTTGGGGTTCCTTTCAGTATCAGCTGGCAAAGTACCTGGGATCCTCTCAGACAATATGGTAGCAATTTGTCCCACTTGCTTCTCCAAATTTCTCAACCCTGTGCCAAGTTCTTTGATAGCTGCACCATGAGCATCTAATCTCTCATCTGTCTTGACAATGAAGGACTTCATCAGATCTTCTAACCCAGACTAAATATGCTGTTGGGGCTGAAATTGTTGCCTCTGCTGATTTTGGAAAACATGCGCCCCTTGTTCCTGAGGTTTGGCGTTATTTTGTTTCCATGCATTTGCAGTACCCCAGGTGAACTCCATGAAAAACCGGGGTGTTTTTGACCCATTTCATTGAAGTTATAATTTCCCACAGCACTTACTTCCTCGGTTGAGGCATGACAGTTATGAGTAGGGTATCCTCTTCCACATATATCACAAGCTGCATGATTCTCACTTTATATTGAAGCTAAGGCCAGTTTCCTTATCTCTTTCACCATAACATCAAGTTGTACCTGCACAGATGTATTAGCATCAACCGGGTGAACACTATTCGCCCTTCTTTTTTTAGCACTTTCAGAGGGCCACTGATTTGCATCTTTAGATAATTCATTGAGAATAGTGACTATCTCCTCTGGCGTCTTCTTCATTAACGGACCTCCAACTGCATTGCTCAACATTGTTGCGTGAGGCCAGTGTCAGACCATCCCAAAAATCATGGAGTTGCATCCAGAGTTCAATACCGCTATGTTGAAACTTTCTGACTATCTCTTTAAATCTCTCCCAAGATTCGAACATGGTTTCATTGTCATTCTGGAAGAAATTATGGATATCTCTTCTAAACTTGGCCGTTTTAGCTGAGGAGAAATATTTATCAAGAAATTTTCTGGTCATCTCCTCCCATGTTCTAATTGATCCTTGAGGCATGCTTCGAAGACACTACTTCACATCATCTTTAAGCGTGAAGGTAAATGCCCTTAGATAAACTGCATCTTGTGAAACACCATTCTATTGAAAGGTGTTCATGATCTCTTCGAAGTTTATTAGATGACTGTTTGGATCTTCGTTCATCTTTCCTCTGAAGACACAACAGTTTTGAAGAGTTTGGAGCAACCCTTGCTTCAATTCAAAATTATTTGCTGCAACTGGAGGTGGCCTAATGCTTGACAATCCCTAGTTGTAGACTGGTCTAGAGTAATCACCAAGTGGTCTCCCAGTACCGGGACCTATGTTTCTGAACTAGCATGCACCCATAGGTTGATTTTGATTAAGTCTGTGACCCATCTCTTCTTCATAAATACGTTGTGCTTCTCTAAAAGCTGCTTCTTCAGCATCTCGTACAACTTTTTCTCTTTGTTGGGCTGCCTCTCTCGCAGCCAAATCTACATTATCTTTACCGTTCCCAGCCATATCTTTGGTTGAGGATTGCCCAACCTTTTCTAACGTCTCAGTGATATTTCTTTCCTTCCTTAACCGTCGCAGTTGTTTTCCAATTTCCGGCTCGTATGGTAGCAATTCCTTCCCAGAAGATCAGGTCATGCAATAATCTAACCTGTAACCTATGCACAGTCAAAGAACACCAACCGTAAAAGGGAAAAACAAATAAAATAAAATAAAAAAAATTCCTGAATTAGCACTACAAACTATTTCAAACACTATTGATCGCCAATCCCCGACAACGACGCCAAAATTTGACGAGCTTAAAACACACGCTAAAATATTCCCGCTAGTCAAATATAGTAAATTATAATATCGTATCTACATAGATTGGAGTTACACAATATTATCGTAGTTTGTATCTATATTGCTATCCAGTATGATCAACAATGGAGATTTATGTGAATTAAACTAAATTTTACTAAGAGTCTTAACTATCGACTAATGATAATTAACGCAAGTATTGAGCAAAGGAAGTTATCAATTGGGAGAAGATAGGGTTGATAGGATAGGTGCAAGACAAATGTTTGGGATTTAACTCTAGATAATTTACTTCTAATGTTCAAGTGAGTTTTTTGAATTCACTTGGTTATTAGTTCAATTGATTAGTAGAATCTCCTCTCTCGATTAAGTCTCAACCTCATAAGGTGAAACAATTTTAAGCACGTGAAGATATGCAAGAATTCGTAGTGGATTGGTCTTTAGGAGAACCTCTCTCTATTATCCTCCTAACTAAGTTTAATCAACAATTCAACTAGCCTCTTCCGATTACTAAGAAGAATTAATGACTTCAACCAACAAAATATAATGCAATAATGTCACAAGTTATGCCTCTCTTGATTACACGAACAAATGAATATAGATGCAACAGTTAAAACATCCAAAACGATTCAATACATAAAAACTAGAGTTAATTATCTACAAACAAGTATCAATACACGAAATCCATCAAACCCTAAAGAGAACTACTCCATGGATATAGAGTAATTCATCATAACAATGTTTAAGTTAAAGGAAAACATAAAACGATCCAAACTCTTGTCTTGAGTGAGGATTGGATGATGAAATCCTTGAGCTTTTGCTTCTCCACCTCCTCCTTGGCTTCCTCAGGTCTAAGATGTGTCAAAAGTCCATAAAATAATATTTTTACATGTATTTATACTAAGTTGGGCCGGGCTCAGACGAAAATACCTTTTCCTTCGCAAACTGGGATAATAACTCTGTAAACATTGCACAGGCGCACCGCATGGGGCGACGCACCAGGCGCGGAGGTTGTGGGGAAATCCAAAGAGCTTATAATTTGACAGGAGTAGAAAAATGTGTAGTTCCTGTGGAAGTTTCTTAGAGTATGGATTTTTCTTACTTTTTATCTATCCCGACGTGGTTCTCGACCCCCGAACGCGATCCCGGCTTATTCCCTTGGGCCTTTACTCAGACTTCAAAGCTCCAAATCACTCGAATTTATTCCATAACATCTACATAGCTCAGAATCACTCCTAAAAGGCATAAAATACACAATTAGTGTAAAACACTAGCGATTAAAGCTTAAACTCAATTAAAGTGCAGTAAATTGGAGTGCAATAAGCGACTAAAATACGAGATTATAGCCTACCATCATTCCTGAGCAACATACAAAAGTGATATTTGGTTTTTCTATTACAAGAGAAAAAAGGGGTTGCCTATGTATCCCTCCATGCGAAGTCAGGTTGAACGTAGTTCTGTTACAGCAAAAACCTAACTCTATTTATCTTCAAACATAGTATCTCTTGATTGTGTTTGAGTTGATGGGATTCGTGTTGACTCTTCTATTTATTTTTGCCAAGATTAGAGCTCCACCCATCAGTGCTCGGTGAACTACGTAAAAGACCTTGCCAGTTTGGTGCGAACTTTCCTTTGGCTTCTTCTTGGTGGGGGAAGATTTTCTTTAAGACCAACTGCCTCAGTGCGAACTGGCGAGGCTTCACTCTCTTGTTAAATGCACTGGCCATCTTGTTCTGATACAACTGACCATGGCATACTGTATCCATTCTTTTCACGTCAATGACCATGAGGTGCTCTTGCCTGACTCGTATCCACTCTGCATCATCTAATTTTGCATCTTTAATGACCCTTAAAGATGGCATTTTGACCTCTGTAGGTATCACGACTTCAGTGTCGTATACCAACATGTACACTGTTGCCCCAGTGGATGTTCTCATGGTGCTTCGATAACCTAGTAAGGCGAAAGGTAATTTCTCGTTCCATTGTCTGTGAAAGTCCACTATCTTCCACAAGATTCTCTTGATATTCTTATTGTCTTCCTTGACTGCCCCATTCATTTGTGGTCTGTAGGAAGTGGAATTTCGGTGGACGATTCGGAATGTCTCGCAGATTTCTCTCATGAGATCTCTATTGAGGTTAGCGGCATTGTCAGTGATAATAGACTCCGGTATCCCAAATCTGCAGACGATGTTATTTCAGACAAAATCCGCCACTACCTTCTTCGTGAGGACCTTGTAAGTAGACGATTCGACCCATTTGGTGAAATAGTTTATAACTACCAAGATGAAGCAATGTCCGTTTGATGCGGTAGGCTCTATATGTCCAATCATGTCCATAGCCCAAGCGACGAATGGCCACGGTAAACCCATTATGTTTAACTCATTTGGCGGAACCCAGATGAAATCCCTGTGAATCTAACACTGGTGACACTTCTATTCATAGAGGATACTGTCGCTTTCCATAATCATCCAAAAGTATCCAGCTCTCAAGATCATCCTAGCTAATGTGAACCCATTCATGTGGGGTCTGCACATTCCTGCATGTATCTCCTCCAATAGTCTGGTTGCCTCGGCAGTGTCTACACATCTCAACAAACCTAAGTCTGGGGTCCTCTTGTACAGGACTTCCCCGTTGAGGAAAATGTGGGTTGCCAGCCTCTTAAGGGCTCGCTTTTGACAATTAGTAACATTCTCCAGGTATTCTCTGGTCACAAGGAATTTCTTGATGTCGTGATACCATGGATTACCATCTGGTTCTTCATCCACATGGAAGAAATATGCATGTTGATCCCTGATTTCTACCTCGATAGGATCAATGCAGTTCTTGTCTGGATGCTGAATCATAGATGATAGGGTTGTAAGGGTGTCAACAAACTCGTTCTGAATCCTAGGGACGTGCTTAAACTCAATCTTTGTAAACTTCTTGCATATCTCCTTCACGCAGTGTAGGTATGGAAGTATCTTGACATTCTTGGTAGACCATCCCCTTAGACTTAGTGTATCAACAGATCGGAATCCCGTATGACCAAAAGTTCTTTGACGTTCATGTCGACTCCCATTCTGATCCCAATGATGCATACTTCGTATTCAGCCATATTATTGGTACAGGGGAATCTTATCTTTGCAGATGCTGGATAGTGCTGTACAGATTCCGAAATTAAGACTGCCCCAATTCCGACTCCTTTGAAGTTCATTGCTCAATCGAAAAACATTCTCCACTCAGGGTACGATTCTGCAATATCTTCTCCAGTAAATAATACTTCTTCATCGGGAAAATACGTGGTAAGCAGCTCGTAATCCCCATCCGCTGGATTCTCTACGAGGTGGTCAGTTAAAGCTTGTCCTTTGATAGACTTTTGATTTATGTTCACAATGTTAAATTTGCCGAGAAGGATTTGCCATTTAGCTAGCTTTCTGGGAAGGCATTGGCTTCTGGAAGATGTAATTGAGCAGATCGAGTCGAGATATCAAATGAATAGTGTATGCTGACATGTAATGTCTTAGTTTATGGGCAATCCAAGTTAGAGCACAATAAATGTGTTCTATCAGAGTATACTTAGCTTCGCATGGCGTGAACTTCTTACTTAAGTAGTAGATGACCTGTCTTTTCTCCCAGTTTCGTCATGCTGCCCCAACACACAGCTGAAGGAGTTATCCAAGACTGACAAATATAGTAACAATGGCTTCCCTGGTTTAGGGTGAACTAGAACTGGTGGATTTGAGAGATATTTCTTGATTCTGTTGAAGGCTTTCTGGCACTTTTCTGTCCATTTTGTAGCAGCATCCTTTTTCAACAACTTGAAAATGGGTTCCTAGATTAACGTGAACTGGGCTATGAAGCGATTGATGTAATTCAATCTACCCAGAAAACTCATGACATCTTTCTTGCTCTTCGGTGGTGGTAATTCCTGAATGGCCTTGATTTTTGATGGGTCCAGTTCTATCCCCTTCCTGCTTATAATAAAGCTCAACAACTTTCTAGCGGGGACTCCGAACGTGCACTTTGCTAGGTTAAATTATACCTTTGTAGGATTTGAAAAATTTCCTCAAATCGTCCAAGTACTCTGAACTCTTGCGATACTTTATGATGATGTCATCCACTTACACTTCAATCTCCTTATGAATCATGTCATGAAAAGGGTCGTCATGACCCTCATGTAGCTGGCACCGACTTACTTGAGACCGAATGGCATAATTCTATCGTAGTAGACTCCCCAAGGGTTGGTGAAGGCCGTCTTCTCTATATCTTCCTCCTGCATCAATATTTGGTGGTACCCAGCGAAACAATCCACAAAAGAATGTAGTTCATGCTTCGTGCAGCTGTCGATAAGGATGTGGATATTTGGCAGAGGGAAATCATCCTTTGAACTAGCTTTGTTGAGATCTCGGTAGTCCACACATATTATGATCTTTCCGTCTTTCTTGGGTACTGGGACAATGTTTGCCAACCAGCTTGGATAGTTGGTGACCCTTACTATATTCTCTTCTATCTGTTTGGTCACTTCTTCCTTTATCCTTAGACTCAAATCAGGTTTGAATTTTCTGGGTTTCTGCTTGACTGGCGGTCTGGTAGGATAGTGGGCAGTCGATGCGAGACAATGTCAGTGCTTAATCCCGGCATATCATCATATGACAATGCGAACACATTGATGTACTGTCGGAGGATCTCTACCAGTTTTTCCTTCTGCTCGGCTTCTAGATGAATGTTGATTCTAGTTTCTTTTACATTTTCTTCACTTCCAAGATTGACCACTTCCGTTTCTTCGAGGTTAGGCCTTTTCTTGACTCTCCGGCTGCTCAATCTCCAGCAGGAGATTGTCTGGCATCATACTCTCATCATACTCCTCATAATCTAGGTTGTTACGCTCAACAATTTCGTTACATGTCATAATCGCAGAACGCGGATTTTTAGCATTTTGATTACTGAAAAGAAAAGCTAAGTATAAATGAAGCGGTAAATAAAGTTGCAATATTTGAGAAAATGATTCTTTTTATTTCATCAAAAGAGAAATGTCTTAAGCGTTCAAAAGAGGGAAATTACAAAAAGGTACAGACATGGTGTATGCCTCAATTGACGGTGTGCTTTTCAAAAGAAAACCTTCACAGTTCCATACTACCAAGACTCCCGGTGAACTAAAGATGGACTGGCGGTCCAATTCCCTAGCTCTTCCCATGGTTCGGCATCCCTGATAGTCGGTGTCTTGATGTCAGTCCCCTTCACAACATTCTTTAATCATATTCCGGAAGAGCTTTTCCATTTCGTCGATGATATCATCTTTGGTTACTAAACTCTGTCCCAAACATGCAACATTTTGTGACACAAAAACCTTTTTACCTGAGCTAACAATATGAGCTTTCCCTTTCGGAGGCTGATATCCTATGTCGGCCCTTCCTTTCTGCCCATTATGATCAATTGGCTCTGTGATTCTATCTGACCTGGCTCCCAGCCCTGTTCCTGGTCTGTATCTATATTTCATCATCTCCCTCATATCCATCTTGTATCTATATGGCGACTGCATTCCCAGGTTTTGTTCAGTCTTTTCTATTTCGGTGGACTGCATGATTTCCGCTGCATGGAAAGCAACTCCGTCTAGCCCTTCAATGAACGGAACAACATACTCCAGATAAGCAGAGTGACCCCACTCTCCATGAACCACGATCTCCTCACATCCCCATTCAAATTTCATGCATTGGTGTAAAGTGGATAGGACCACCCCTGCCATATATATCTAGGGCCTTCCCCGTAGCAAGTTGTAGGAAGATGAGATGAAAACAATATCGGAAATTCGACCGGCCCGATGTGCAAGGCCAAATAAATTTCTCCAATAATATCCTATTACGAACCATCAAAGTCTCTCACCCTCATGTGGTTTTCCTTGAATTCCCTCAAATTAATTCCTAATTCCCGTAGGGTGGAGAGCGGAAAAATATTGAATCCTGACCCTCCATCGACCAGTACCTGTGACACCACTTTGTCCCCACATTTGATAGTGATATGAAGAGCCTTGTTTTGACTTGCACCTTCGATAAGAAGTTCGTCTCTTCTGAAAGTGATCATGTTTGCTTCGACCATTTTCCTAATTGTCGCGGCCAGTGCCTCACTAATGGTGTTAATTGGTACACTTACCCTACTTAGTACTTTCAATAGGGGATCCTTATGAATATTAGAACTCATTAGTAGATCCATGATTGATATTTGTGCTGAATTTTTCTTCAGCTCCTCCTCCACAAAATACTCTTGTTTTGACATTCTTCCAAAACTCGGTGACTTCTGGGTCTGTTATGTTCCTTCATTGAATTTGCTTTCTTCCCTCGGTTGATATCTTTAGGAGCGTAGCATCTCCCAGACCTAGTCATACCATGGGCTACGGCAGAATCTGTCATTTTGGCCTTTCCCTTTTGCTAGTACGTCCATGGGACGGTTTTATACTCCCGACTTTCTTTGTCTCATGTAGCGACGACAGGTTGTCGCTGATAGGTCTAAACAGTCACTGAAGGCCGCACTTGTACTGTAATCATTGGATCCCTTTGAGATGGGATCCTGGCAGCTTCTGCATTTCCTATAGTTACAATTGTTCCATTTAGGTCATACTCTTTGTCCAATGTGATCATGTAAAATCACTGGTTTTGGTGATTTGGCAGCGGATTGCGATTCATATTGGGCTGCACCGGAGGGCATTGGATGGCTCCTCTCTTGATCTACATTTCAATCTCAGTTTTCATCTTAAAACAATCTTCATTATCACGCCCAGGTACGTTGAAGTTGTACACGTACCTTTTAGTTGTATCAAAATACTTGGAGGGGTATTCAGGAACCCTTCTTTCAATTAGATGTATTAATCCTACTCTTCTCAATCTCTTGAACAATTGGGCCAGAGGCTCAGCAATCAGGGTATAATTTCTTGGCCCCCTTCTTCAAAGGTGGGAGGAGGGCGTGGTGCCTAAGCAGGCCGGTTTTGGTGAGTAGTTGTTTTGATATGAGTATATGGTGGTTGTGGGTTTTGGTTGTTGTTAGCTCGAGAAGGGTTGTATTTTGGTTGAGGGTGGTAATATCGCTGGGTGTTATAGACTGGAGCGTAAGTGGGTGGTGGTGAATGATTGTTTGAGGAATAGAAAGTGCTTCCGTGATGTGAGTTGGGTTGATAGTAAGGGACGACTGCTGATACCTCCTATTTCTTCTTCTTTCCGCTACTGATTGACCCTAATTGGATGTCCTTGCTGGACACTTGCAGTGCTGCCATGGATTACACATTACCAGATTTTATACCCTATTCTAAGAAATTTTCCATCTTGACCAACTCAGGGAATTTCTGTCCCATCATTCCCATCATCTTTTCGAAGTATATCCCTTCCTGGGCTTTGATGAAATACTTGGTTAATTCACTGTTGTCCAGCGAAGGTTGTGCCCTAGCAGCCTCTGACCTCCACAGACGTGAATATTCTTGGAATGACTGGGATGGTTTTGTCTGCAGGTTCACCAGTGCGAACCGATCGGGAGTGATCTTTGGGTTGAATTGAAAGAGATTCACGAAGTCCTCCACCATATCTTTCCAAGTTCTCCAATTTCGCGAATCTTGTCGAGTATATCAGGTGGGTGCTTCTCCCGTCAAACTTCTTATAACACTACAAGAAATCAGGTTTATTGTGGTGACTCAAAAACTTGCCACAATATTGACATGTTTAGTAGCGACTGTTTTATCCGCCACTTAATCAGTTTATATTCATAGAGAAAAAAGTAAATGAAAAGGTCAACTACTAAAAATTATTTATTGTACATACCTTGATAGTGACTAAAATGTTTCTATTGAAAGGTAAATACCCAGAAAGAATAGAATTTCTTATGCTCGCGATCTTTTAAGATGATGTTCGAATTTCTCAAATCAATTTTAAATTTTCAAAATGAAGCATTGCTTTCATTTTTATTTTTTTCCGATTTCAGGGACAACATCTGTTATGATGGGAATGTTTGGCAAGGAGTTTGAAGATATTGGCGATTCCTTTGTTTTCATGTGTAAATACCATGACATGTATGAAGTGTTTTCGTTGTATTATAAAATTTAAGTAATGAAAAGTTCTTATACTACTCTTCTTGAGAAATGTATTTGGTATTATCTTTGTATTGGTAATGGATTATTGTTATATATTAGATAATTAACAGTAAAATATATTTTGTATTAATCTTTTTAAACAAAAAGTTGGTATTAGTGGCGACTTTAGGGCAGCGAGCTAAAGTCCCTACTAAAATCCATATTTGTGTATGGATTTTAAACGGCGACTTACTTGAAATCCATATTTGTGTATTAGTTTTTGTCGCTTCTTTGTTTACTTTTAGTAGCAGATTTGGTCGCCACAAATAGTATTTATTGCATCGACCATTATGAGTCGTCATAAGAAACATTTAGTAACGGTAGTACTAGCAGCAACCCTAAGGTTGCTGCTAAAAACAATTAGTAGCGATAATCTGGTCTTTTGTAGCGACTTTAGGCGACACCAAAAGTCTGATTTCTTGTAGTGTAAAGAGCTTCATCCTTAGCTTCTCATTCCTCCCCACACTGACTAACTTGTCACAATATGCCCTCAAATGTGCGTGGGGATCACCCGTCCCATCGAAGATATCGAACTTTGGGGGTTTATACCATGCTGGCATATCCACATCCGGATGAATACACAGATCCTCGTAGTCCAAACTTTCACTTCCTCGGGCAACTTGGAAGCTCTTCATATGCTTCCTCAAGATCTGCAACTGCTCATATACTGACTCTTCTTCCTTGGCTTCTCTTTCCATCTCGATGTATAGGTCAATCTCATAAGGCACCCTGACCGTAACAGGTGTTGTAAAGATAGGTTAAAAAATGGCATATACGAAAGGAACATACCGCTCATGGGCAGCTGTATGTGCCACAGGTAAGTGTTGGTTAGTGGTAAAAGTAACTCTATCACGAGGAGGGGTATGAGTTGCATTGGTAGTAATAGGCGGGTTTTGTGGTGTCTGAATGTACTGTGGTACGTAGGGAGTGTGGATAGGGGGATTTGGTGGGTTCGCAGAGGTCACTGGAGGTATGACTTGAGTGGTAGGAGCTGAAGTTGGGTTGTTGTTGTTTTGGCGTGTTGGGGAAGGAAAGTTGTTAGGGAGTGAATCCAAAGAAGGGAATCGAGGTGGTTGAAGAAGTGTTGTCACGGCTAGGTACCCTAGTTTCCTGATATGTTGTACTTCCTCCCTTCGAGATTCCATTTCCTGGGCCATCCTGGCCACGTGTTCATCATTTCTGGTGTCGTCTTTTTCCCACATTTGCCCCGGGCTGTCGGCTATGACCAGAGCATGATCCGCCAGTTTTAGTCGGTACAAACCAACTTTCTTTTCTTTATGGGAGGTAATAATAAAGCAAAATAAAAATAATAAGAAAGAAAAGAAAAAGGAACAAGAGTCAATTTCTTCATTTATACAAGTAGAAAATCACACAGAGCAATTAGTTCATGCATTAAGGATAACGCATTTCCTATGATTCGCGAGGACCTCTCATTGTCAGAGGTAGGCCTAAATCGCAGATATTGACAAACATTTAGACTTGACACATTTAGATCCGAAATAATTTATTTACATCACTATTTCATGGAACTGCATGGGCTTGGACAAACCCTTTTGGAAAGTAAAGAGAGAACTGGGGAGAAAGGTACAAAGTGGAAATGAAAAGGAAATCAACCAACTCTAATAACCATCATCTAAGTCATTTCCCATATCATCTTCTTCTTCTGGCTCCTCTTCCGGATCCTCTTCTAGGTCTTTCTCAAATTCCTCGTCGTCATCGTTGAACTCTGACTCCTCCTCCGGATCTTCTTCTGGCTCTGTGCTAGACTCTATTTGGATGCACACCATTACCCACTCGTCGTCTTCAGTAGGTGGCAACATGTGATCAATGGATCTTGGGAGCACCTGACAAGGTAATGTGGCGGGATCTCATGGGAAATCTGCAAAGCAACCACTGCATCCTCTAATCAGGATATACCCTCTCTTCTTGGATGGGCCAACTCTTCTTCCTCGTTTATCCAGACATAATACTCAGAAGTACACCACGAGTTTTGACCAATAGGCATTGTGACCAGGTTGTTCCACTCTTCTTGGAGCTTTCTTATCCTGGGGATTGGAATCTGCCTGTTGTACTCATCCTTGTATAGTGTTGTCCTTGTCCACATAGGCATATCTTAGATCATCCCGAACGGTCTGAGGACCCACAGGGGTGAATATGGTTGAATACCTTCAAGTCCGATCAGCTCAATGAAGTATTTCTGAGTGGTCCTCAAGATTTCTCTTCCACCTAACCAGGATAGCTTCCAGTTGATCCATTCCCCACACAGGTTGGTCAGGATTTCCCTCCATTCTTCTTGCCTATGTGGGGATACCCAATGTCTCATTATTTCGTTGTGGTTGCGGATCATGTTATTGATGCCCACGAAGTAGTCGATGGTGGCCTCTCACTGGAAGAAATGTTTAGTAGCCCAGATTTGAAGGAGCAAGTTACAAACTTTAAAGAAATCATGCCCTCGTACATATGCGGACTAATCCCTTAGCATCTCAGCTAACAACATCGACACCAAATAGCTTGAAGATTGCCATGAAAGGTCGCCAGAACCACAAGTAATAGGTTGATGTTGATCCGAACCCTTCTCCGCGGGAAGACTAATAGCCCCAACATTGCCATTGAGAAGGTGATAGGCCTGAGACTCTCCCACATCGCTTGGTCATATTAAAACTCTCCTGAATACCACTCGTAGCTTTCACGGTGCCCAAATCTATCGAACAGTTGGTCGAGGCTCACCCATTCATCCTCGATACTTCTGAGACTCTTACTATTGGCCAGGCCTAAGGGATCCATGAACCGGTAACCGGGCATAGTAACTGGTAATATTGGCTTCCTTCCGTTAAACGACATCTCCATGTAACTTGTGACTTCTTCCAATGTCGGTACTAACTCACAATTGGCAAATTTGAACACCACCTTAGCCGGATCCCAAAATTCTATCAACAAGCGAGTGAGCACCCTATCTGCTCGTATGTTCAGTAATGAGGTTAGTGCCCCCAGGTGCGTCCGAACCACATCTCCGTGTTTCCGACGAATATTCTTCCACCGCTGTTTCAATTTATGTGGAGCTCTCATTACCATGCTAATCTCAGGGATGTTTTGGTTGATTTCCATTTTTGTGAGGTGGGTAACATAAAGATGTTCGGTAAGTATTTGCTTCGGATCTTTAAATGTCTTGTCAGGTTTGTTTATTTTTCCACAGAAGTCATGTCATTGGGTGCATGACCCGTTGACTTTAAGGTGGATTTCCTAATCGTGCGTCGGCGCCAAGGACTGACTCACCTAAGGTTTATGCAGTATGACCTATTTTACTTGAGTAGAGTGTTTCCTACTTTTGAGTTGGACTAAAGGCTGCGAGAAGTTATGCCAGTTGACCTGACAAAGCCATTCTTTGAAACTAGAGAGTTTTGAAAAGAAGGTTCAGACGGGTGTAAAAGACAACCCTCGCGTGCCATCGTGTGTGATAGTGTACGGCTAAGACTCGATAGGAAGAAATATGATGACAGTGTATATAAAGCAGTAACAGACAAGAGTGTAGCAGCAATAAGCATGATAATAAGTATAAAGGGCAAATAAAGCAGGTAAGTACGTAATTAAAATTTTATCTACAATTAAAGAAATGTTTAAACAAATCTAGATGCCAAATTAGTCTAAGTCTGCTAAGGTCAGAATCTAAGTGTGAATCCCCAGTAGAGTCACCATGTTGTTGCACCCTATTTTGCACTAGTCAAAATAAGATTCAACTTGTGGTTTCTCTACTGTTGATAAAAGACAATCGCCACCTGATATTTAAAGGTATAATAGGGTACCTATTTAATTACTAAGTCATGTTCATATAGTCTACTAACCGGTAAGATTATAGGTAAGGGTTCTTGTTCTTCTAAGGTGAAGGTGTTAGGCACACCTTGAAATCTACATGAGGTAGATCCATAGGACTTAGACTAGGTTTGGGATCAATCATTTATACTAGGCCTTAACCAGGATTTTAAAGACATGGATTACTCTATATTAGGACATAATTCTTACAAAAGGTTGGTGTAATTTAAAAGGGGGTATGAATTATAGAGAAAATAGTGTTAGTGTATACATATATACTTGAAAAGCCTTTGAAAAGAGATATAAGGATGTTTATAATTAAGAAAAGTATGTGAAAAGGAACTAACTTGTTTTTAAAGCATGGAAATGTGTATTACCCTAACGAGATGGGACAAGCCTAAGATATACCTTGATTTGAGGATTTGAAGAAAGACTATTTTTGTTGAAAATCCTTTAGTGCGATAATGCTTCATTTTTTGTGAAATTCTGATTTATCTCTTTGAAGATAAAGCTTGTGATTCAGATCTGATTTCCTTTTGAAAATGGGGCTGATGTTTTCTACTAAGTGTTGGGGCTTCAAATCTTTTAAGAGAAAGGAAGGTGAGTGAAAACACAGTAATGATATAAGCAAATTATAATTAGCGAAATAGGGATTAGTTACTAACTAATTCCTTTTTTTAAAAATCCAATGTTGTTTAAGGGTTGCCTATGTTTTATATGACTTAAGGTGTAAAGTAAAGCATGTAATCCAATATATAAGTGTTAAATACATGACAACGAAGATGAAACAAAGCAACAAGGTAGTAGATTAAAGGTAACGAAGCAGTAAACTAAATTATCGAAGCACTAAACAGTAGTAAAGGAATTTAGAGGGAAAGGATTGGACTTTGGAAATTGGGCCTCAAGAAGGTAGGCCCAGCAGTAAAGGGACATCAACAACTAACTTCAGACTTCCAAAAATGCAGCAATACTAGGCTTGGGCTTGAGTTACTTAAGAACTCATCATGCCCAAATAAAGGTACATGTCTAAAAAAGAGAAAGTCATTAGATACCTATTCTATATGTTAAATCATGCACCAGATATAAAAAGAAAAAATCGAAGCAAAAATATAAAAAAAACTATCAATACTATAATGCTATGAGAAAACTTATACTAATGTGGTAGTTATAGATGGAAAATAATTTACATTGAAAATCTTTTGTTGTCATTAAACACTAAACCCCTAAAGAACCAAAAGTGTCAATGAATTAAGAGCTAAGGAGGGAGTTCTACTCAAGGTTGATGCCCCATTTAAATCCTCCAACACTTCAAAATTCCCAAGGGACTCAAGGCCCAAGGCAATGCTTGTGCCGGGGAGAGCAGCCCAACCTAGAGTTAAAATCCACTACCAAATACCCCTAACCACTAACGACTTATTTTTCCTATGGGTTTAAGTTTCAATGAGGCCTCAATGTAAACTAAATATTATAATGTCCCATACCACAAAAGTATACTTTTCTCCTAACATAATTACATAAAGACACACAAATAATCCTTATGACTACATTTCTAATACCAAATGAGCAATACCCACATCAAGTAAATCTGAAGGTCAGACTTCGAGCACATATAAGAGAGAAACATAAACATCATCGTATACTGTTAAATGTCTAACACTGGGGAAATACATTCAAAGGAAAGAATACATAATTCAGGTGTGCAGCAACCAAGAAAATATAGATATTCCTACCCTGATAGACTAATTATAGATTGATTAGCTTATGTCTTGTCACTAACACATGCATGTGTTAATAACACTACTTGGAACATTTTAAAAGGGAATTAGTAAAGGTTCAGATAAACAGTTACAACTAACCACTTTTACAGAAGTTATCAGAAACATGATCAACACTCTCAATATGACTACAGGTTCACAGATTTGAACATGGAATTCCTAAGGTGCTCAACAGGATCGCATTCATAATAGTATTAACCTTAAATAAACTATTATATTCATGTAGTATCAATAAAGAACTTCTCATAAGATTTAAAAATCTGATTCAGTTTAGGTTGATAATAAGGAGAGGACTGAGTACTATTTTAAAACAAATGCATTGAATCATGAAGCCAAAAGAGGGAAACATATAACGTTAATTATGCACAGATACTTTAATGATTTTATAAGGCATGGTAAGCTTTACAAAGTCAGCAATGCCATGAGGAGGTTAAAGACAAAGAAAGTGTTATTCCAAAATAAGTTCAACTCAGACATACAGACTGAGATTTTATATCTAAACATGAGACGACTATGTTCAAAATACATCAGTTACTATTCAACTATAACAAACAAAAACCATGACCTATTGTTATGAAAAGGGGTAACTTAACCTTAACAGATTATGTACAGAAGGATTATTGGTATTCCTAAGAGTTCAGGTTAGTAAAACTATCTCATATATGTGCAGCCAATCAATCAGACATGAACATAATAAAGAAGACTCAGAGAGCTATTCTTAGAATTAACAAACACATATATAAAGGAATAGAGCTTTTAAAACAGTTGCATTTCTCAGACTTCAGTTAAATGGTGAAGGGTGTAAACTATGAACTCTCAAATTTTGTCCTAATGAGGATTAGCAGACAGTGATCTCGACTATAAGACAATAGGATTCAGGAAAATAGTGTATAGAGATGAAGATCATAATAAAGATCATAATAGATTAACTATTAACAGAAACCCTGAAGTTTGAACAAGCATGGGAGTCATTAGAGCACATTAAGAAAGTTTAATCATATTAGCTATTTGAAATTCACTAAGGCTCATAAAGGAAACAAAATCATATAGACTGTTTAAGTTAAAAATGCAAGTCATTAAGTTCATGTAACAGTTTAATCAATACCAATTAAAGAGATTCAGAAAAAACATGATGCGTGACCACAAATCAACAACACTTTAATATGAACTGGGATAACCCTTTATATGCTAATGACAAACATTATAAGCTAATACAGTTAATAGAAAAATAATAACATATACATAGCATTCAAGTAAAATAATTAGAAGAAAAGAGGGTGAAGGTGCACTGACCTTTCTTAGGGCAGCAGACCAAATAGGACTCATTTATCCATTAGGATCCAAGAACTCAGAGATTTAAACCAAATGACACCCCAGAGCAAAATCAGAATTTGAGTAAGAGCTTAGTCGACGAGATTCTACAATTACTATATTGATTTTTGCTTTTGCTAAGTGTTCTTGGTGTATTCTTTTCAGTGTTAGGTGGTTGTGTAGATGATGATAGGTGAGAAAAATAAAGGCCCTATTTATAGTGCCATTAAGGCTCTAGGGCTTCAACGAATTCAAAATCATGAGTGAAAAGTGACGAAAGATTGATGATGATAGCAAAATCGAGTGAAAAATCTTTGAGACAGAGGGGGAAAATGATGAATAAATTTACCTGAGTAAAGAAGGTTGACCGTTGAAGGCAAAACCCATAGGTCAAAGCTTCAATGTCTAGAGGTCATTGCATTTGAACTATGGACTTCGAATAATCATGATGAGGCTCTAAAATGTGCTCATGCATGCTCCGATTTAACAGAACATGAAGGAAATCTGGAGATTTGAAGTTGCATCTTTGAGTCTAGGGTTTCACATTAGGGGTTTCGAATTTAATCAACGAAAATGGAAACTGAAATCAACTAGCCTCATAACCTAGGGACAAACCAGACAAATCTGTAAGTTGTATTTGAAAGAACAAAGGAGAAATCATGCCAGCGATGTTTTGAGCTTAGGGTTCTAGAATTGGGTTTTGAATTTTGAGTGCTGAGATGGGAAATAGCCGGCTGGATTCATGGATAGAGAGACAAAAGAGATGATTCTAGGTGATTTTGAGTGACCTTGCACAAATTTGTGCAAGGTTTTGGAGATTGATGGCTGGTGGACATGAGAGAAAAAGAGAGAGGAAAAGGGAAAGAGAAGCGGCCAGGTCTTTGAGTGAATGGTTAGGCTTTGGGGGGAATTGGGGTTAGTCTCGTAGGTTAATGTTGAGATATAGATCTGGGCTGTTTGATCATTCGATCAACGAGCGTGATAATTTGGTTAATTAGGATTTTTAAGGGGGATTTTTGGTGTCCGTTAGATTATAAGATTTTGGACAGTGGGGATGAGATCTCTGGGGCGGGTGTTTAAAATCAAAATAAATCTGGAGATAAAATGTGAGTCGTTGATCTGAAAAATAGACGGCTTAGATTCACTGTGTTTCTTGTGTGAGTATTATAGAGAGGTGACGTGGTGCTAGCTCATTGGCTCAAAGAGAGTGGCCTAGATTGCCACATTTGAACAGAGATGGGATATTTGGACTAGGTATATTTCGGACTGGGCTTGCACGTTTGGGCCAACAATAATTTAAAAGATGGCCACTTTGCATTTAATTGCGAATTGCAATTATTTAAATTATTTATTTGTAAAATTACTTTGTTTTCTAAATTGTAACACTGATTTCAAATTTTTAACATAGTAATCTAATTAACTAGAAATTAAAGACTAATTCATTAAATTAACTATAGAACCCATGAAATGTATATATAAAAGTTATTTTAATATTCTTAAAAATAGTAAATATATTTGTGATTAGATAATATTAATACTACGTGATTAATTCTAATACTTAATTAATCTTTAAAAATATATTTTATTATTAGAGAACACTTTAAAATTATTTATTGTAAATTATTAAGTATAAATAAATTAATTTAAAAAGGGAGGGTCAAAATTGGCTGTCAAAAGCTACTGAAGTAGCTCTCAGAGCTGATGAGATGGTTGATGGGAATGGAGGACGGAGATTCAACCCGAACCGACCTCTTGTTGAAGACGAATTTGAAAATAATATGCCAAGGCCTGGACGATCACTGGGAGACTACGCCAGGCCAGTCTACAACCAAGGAGTATCTAGTATGCGACCCCCTCCAATTGCAACCAATAATTTTGAGATCAAGCAAGGGCTACTTCAGACCATTCAAAATAATTGTGTCTTCCATGGAAAACCCAATGAAGATCGAAATACTCATTTGATAGATTTTGATGAGATTATGAATACCTTCCAGCACAACGGAGTATCGAATGATGCTATCTACTAAAGGACATTTCCCTTTTCACTGAGGGAAGATGCTAAGCACTGGTTGCGGAGTTTGCCGACTAGGTCAATTCAAACTTGGGAGGACATGACAAAGAAGTTCCTTGAAAAATATTTTTCGGCTGCAAAAACAGGGAAAATTCGAAAAGATATACACAACTTCGAACAGAAAGAGACCGAAACAGTGTTTGAAACATGGGAAAGATTTAAGAATATTGTGAGAAGATATCAGCATCATGGAGTAGACTTATGGATGCAACTCCAAGATTTCTGGGATGGTCTGACACCCTCTGGTAGGAGGACGCTAAACAACACAATTGGAGGTCCTCTTATGAAGAAAACTACTGAGGAGATTGTTGCAATTCTGAATGAATTATCTGAAGATACAAATCAATGGCATGCAGATGATAACCATAGAAGAAAATCAGCTGGGGTGCATCAGGTAGACTCTAATACATTAGTGCAAGCCCAGCTAAACATCATGGCCAGAGAGATAACAAAGTTAACATTGGCCAAGGTACAAGTGAGCCATAAGCAGCATGTGACATTTTTGAAATGGGACACCCTACACACGAGTGTCAAGCTTCAGCTGAAGTAGTAAATGCTGTGGGGAGCTTTGACAGAGGCAACTACCAAAGTGACAATAATTTTAACTCCATGGGGCATAGGCACCCAGGTTTTTCTTGGAGTTCACCAGGTGGTAATGCAAATACATGGCAGCAAAATAACTCCAGACCCCAGGGGCAGGAAGCTACATGTTTTCAAAATCAACAGTGGCAGCAATATCATCCTCCACAGTCTAATCAGTCTAGCACGGAAGATCTGATAAAGACCTTTATTATTAAGACAGATGCGAGGCTTGATACCCATGGTGCAACTATCAGAGAACTAGGCATGGCCTTTCGAAACTTGGAAAGACAGGTGGGGAAACTAGCAAATCTTGTGTTTGAGAGAGTTATATGAACTCTCTCTGCTGATACTGAAAGAAATCTGAAAGAGACAATAAATGCAGTGTCTTTGAAGAGTGGGCATGTATTGGAGGATCCCTGGGTAAAATAAAAGGATGAGCTGATTGAAAGACATATAGAGATTGTGGAGGAGCAGAAAAATGACAACATTCAAGAAGTTGCAGGGATGGTGGATGATGGTCTAAAGAAGAAGGGGGAGACTAGAGCTCAGAAGAAGAAGAAAGATGAGAATGCAATAAATGAGGAGACTGAAGAAAGTAAATCTATGCATGCTCTACCTTTCCCGCAGAAGCAGGGAAGAGAGAAGTGGGACAAACAATTCGGGCGCTTTCTACAAGTGCTCAAGAAGGTGCATGTGAATATACTTTTCACAGAGGTGCTATCACAGATGCCAGCTTATGCTAAATATTTGAAGGAGATATTGTCCAAAAAGTGAAAAGTGGAAGAGACATCCGTTGTCAAGATTACAGAGCATTGTAGAGCCATTCTGCAAAATAAGCCCCCTCAAAAGTGTAGAGATCTAGGGAGTTTTACTATGCCTTGCTCTTTAGGAAATACTAATTTGAAAAATCTTTGTGTGATTCGGGTGCTTCTATTAATCTTATACCTTTATCTATTTTCAGAAAATTAGAGGGAGAGATTGGAGAAATCAGGTCGACACATGTGTCCTTGCAGCTGGCGGATCAGACCACGATCATACTTGAAGTAATAGTGGAAGATATGCTAGTTTGGGTGGACAAATTTGTGTTCCCTGTGGACTTCATTGTGATGAACATGGAGGAGAATAGGGAGGCCCCTCTGATTTTAGGAAGACCCTTATTAGCTACTGGTAGAGCAATTCTGGACATTCAAGAAAGGCAGCTCATGCTCAGAGTGAGGGAGGAAAGGGTGATCTTCAAGATGGAAAGAGCAAGGGGGGCCTAAAGGAGCAACTTGATAAAGGGACTCTTCAAGATGGAGAGAGTAAAATTGATAAGTGTGGGGTGTACCAAAGAAGGCTGAAAAGAAGCTTTCAGCATGAATGTGTGCACTGGGTCAGCCATGCAAAGGAGATTTCGACTTTGATTCAGAGCCCGACTAGATGAATCAGGGGAGTTTCCTTTACCTCTTGCTTTTTATTTGTATATAATGGGGACATGCCATAATTTAAAGTGTGGTGTAGGAGATGTAAATATGTAAATGTGTGTTTGTTTTCGTTTCTTTTGATTGATTTTTTTTTGTCTTTTCCCGACGATGGATTTTCTCGACCGTTTTCTTGAGAGATCAAAGTCAAATAAAAAATATTTTGTTTTTCCTAGATAGTGTAACAATTCTTTCTCTGTTTTTCTTTGGGTCGTGGTTCTTTTTTAAGGGTTTTGCTTGAATTGGGTGTAGTTAGTTTTTCTTTTGTTAGGAATAGGGAAGTCTTGTGTTGTAGTGTTAAATGGAGATAGTTGTTCTTGACTTTGTTGTGCCTTAAGAGTTATGAGTGTCTTAGTTGTGACTTATAGGCTCATTTCTTGACTCATGTATAAGTGCCTTAATTTTTTTAATCTCGACTTTGCTTAACTGCTTTGACTAGAGAGTCGAGATATACTCGATCCTAAGTAACTTATGTGCCAACATATGTGTGAGATTTTGTTGATATTTTGTGCATGTCAGTTGATGTCTAGAACTTGCCCTTTGTGTTTGTAAAGCAGAATAGCAGTCTTGTTCATTCTAGGATATGATAGAGGCATTTCTTTGTTGAGCCACATATATACTTTTACCCACCTAATTAATGTGTATCGTAGTTAGCCCCTTGAGCCTATAATCCTACTTTTTTGGCAACCACACTACAAGCCTGATCCACTTTGTTTGAATTGACTATTTGTTTGAACCTTCTACCTCTCTTGAGCACTTGATTTTGTTATGAGCTTGTAAAGCTAAATGAGGTATGGTCGGGTTTTTGACTGGAATTATTGAAAAAGAAGAAAGGTGCATTGTTTTAAAAATAATTGTGAGAGCCGCTTGTAGGGAATTGAAAGAAATAAAAGTGAGTTTGCTTGAAAATAAAAAAATCAGAACTTAGAAAAGAAAAAAATGGATTACATGTTGTAGCGACCCGGCCAGTCATTTTGAGAATTAGCGTCCCGTTCGGCAGATTTAGGTCTCAAAGTCTTCAAATCTTCTTTCTTTACTCCTTTCCGCAAAGGGGCTGATAATTGGATAAGCTTCATATTATGTGTTATGGCTTGCGTGCGTGGCCGAGTTCAGTTTTCGGAGGATTCAGGGTCAATTTGGAAGAAGGATTCTTGTTTTTGAAGCTTAAGCGGTAGGAGTTGACCAGAATTTGACTTTTGTATAAACGACTCCGAAATAGAATTTTGTTAATTCTAATAGTTTTGTATGGTGATTTTGGACTTAGGTGTACGTCTGTGTTATGTTATGGAACTAGTTGGCATATTTCGACAGGGTCCCGAGGGCCCCAGGTGCGTTTCGGATGGGCCACAGACCATTTTCTTATGTTTTCGAATGCTAAAGTTCTGGTGTCTGATGTCCTTCTACGCGATCACTTAGGTTGTTTGGTGAGTGACCCAATTTCCTTCTTCGCGTTCGCAATATAAGGTTCACGATCGCGAACGTGTACATTCTCCTTCATCATGTTCGCGTTCGCGTTCGCGTTCGCGTAGCTCAGGTTTAGCAGCTGGTGTATTTCTCTTCGCGATCGCACATTTTGGTTCGCGATCACGTAGTACATTCTTGGGGCAACAATTGTTCCCTTCTTTGCGATCGCATGCATTTGTTCGCGATCGCGTAGTATAATTTCTGGATAGTGGTCATTTCCTTCTTCGTGATTGCAATTGCATTTCCGCGATCGCGATGTGTAAATCGCTGGGCAGCAGAATATATTTCCAAAATCATGGATTTTGTCCATTTTTCATCTTTTGAGCTAGAGACCTCTGATTTGAGCGATTTTTGAGAGGTTCTTCACGTGGTTGATTGGGGTAAGTGATCTTTATCCCGTTTTGATTTTATTTCATGGTTTTATCTTTGTTTTCATCTTTAAATTAGAGAATTAAGTCGGACATTTGGGGAAATTTGTAAAATCTTTCAAAAGTGTAAAATGATGATTTGAACGATGAATGGATATCAGAGGTTAATAATTTTGGAATGGTTGAACTCGTATCGAAATGAATGTTCGGGTTTTGTGAATTTTATCCGGTTCCGAGGTGCGGGCCTAGGGGTTGACTTTTGGGTTAATTTTTTAGTTTTTGTTAAAGATTGAAGCTTTATTATCCAGAATTATTTCCTATGAGTTTTATTTATGATTTGAAGTTATTTTGGCTAGATTTGAGCCGTCCGGAAGTTGCTTCACTCGAGAAGGTCATTTTAGAGTAACGATCTAGCTTCCTTGAGGTAAGTATCTTCCCTAACTTTGTGTTGTTGAACTACCCCTTAGGATTTGAGTCTTTGGTGCTAATTGTGTCATGTGAAGACCGTATACGCAAGGTGACGAGTACGTGCTCGGGCTTATTGTGAAAATTTGACCGTTTAGGGCTATTATGTTCTTATGTCCATTAAATATGAAATTGTTTTGTCATATTAAATTTTCCATTTACTAAATTCACCCTTACATGTTTTATTTGGAATTAATTGCTTCATATTTACCCTTATTGCCGATTAAACTCTTATGTGCCTTAACTGAAGTCGTTGCCTCTTTTATTGTCGTGCTATCTTTTCCGTAATTGTTTATCCTTGATTGAAGTTATTATTATCTTTTTCGTAATTGCCTATCATTAGTTGAAGTTATTATTATCTTTTCCATAATTTGCTTATCCTTAATTGAATTTGTTGTATATCTTTCGTAATTGCTCAACCCTAAATGAAGTTTTGTTATCCCCTATCATTGTTGTTTTATCCTTATTTGGAATCATTGATTCATGTTATCCCTTTTATCGTTTAATTTTACTTTTGTGGAATCATTGTTACACATTATCTCTTCCTTGTTGAGCTATTCTTGTTGATACAATTATTCCTTGTTGTGTCTTTCTTTGTGAGCTCGTTCTTTCGTTTCTTCATGTTTGAAGTTCCTAAGTTGATTTACTTGTTGTATTCTCATATTATTGTCGTTGGTGCTGTTGTATTCAGTGTAGCCAAGGGCTATGTGTGGCTGTGATATTGAAACTGTTTTGAGGAGATGTTGTGGCTTGTGGGCACATATTGTGAAAGTCATTTATTTGAGTTGTTATGTTGTGGCATACATGTTATTGTTGAGATAATTGTTATGTTGTTTGCATGAGTTTTCTGCCATGATGTTGTTATTATGTTTTCACAAGGTTTTTGCCATGTTGTTTCTATTGCGTTGCACGAGGTTTCTACCAGGTTGTTGTTATTATTGATACGCATGCGGTGGTATAAGCTCTGAGTGTTGAAACGCATGTAGTGAGATAAGGTTGGCTTGAAACGCGTGGCTAGTAGGGGAACTACTAGAAGTCATGCGGTGTGATAAGGTGGGCTAAAACAAGGGATTCTATTTCGGAAAAAATTATTTTCAAAACAAAATGTAAAAGCTCCCGCGGTGATATAAGAAAAGTTTGTATTTCATTTTATGATTTGAGACTACGAGGCGGTATCTCAGTAGGGCTCTTGTTGTTATTTCCCCATTCTTTTGTACTTGTCTTTGATTGTTGTCTTCTTAGTATACTATTAATTGTCTTCCTCCGTATTGCACTATTTGCTTAGTTCTATGTAGCTAATCTTATTGTGCTAGTCGTTGCTTCAACTTCATTGCTGCCTTTATTACACTGTACATTTTGTGGTGATCGTTTCCTATGTGCCACTGATTGTCTCTGCTCTTATATGTTGACTTGAATTGTGGTTGAACACTTGCAAATGCATACACGTAGTTAAATCATCCATATCAGTTTTAGAAGATGAATCCTAACGTCATTGACCATCGTACATACTCTTGTTTACTTGCCTTCTGCGTGAGGGTTGTCTATTGGCATGTGTTTCGTCCGTGCGATTATGAGTTATAATGTGGGCATAAGATGCCAAGTGATTAGGGTTCATGAATTAAGACCTGTGAGCTGTGATTATAAGGTTCGGCACCTCATGGAAATGCTTGAACAGATCTGGTGTGAAAGCAGTTGTTCTTACTGAGATGTTGCTCGTTTTCCTTTATTTGGTTTCAGCGGATTTACACTGTGATCAGCTTACTCTACAACATTATTACCTGACTGCTTCCTGTTAAATATTGATGTTACGAGTGTATCATTGCAAGTATCATTTTGTATTCCTTATCATGCTTAGCTTTATATTAATATTTTTTCTCTATTAGTTCACCTCATGCTTGTTCAGGTCGTTTAGTCCAGTAGGTGTCTTGATTGTCTCTCGTCACTACTCCACCGAGGTTAGTCTTGATACTTACTGGGTACCGTTGTGGTGTACTCATACTACGCTTTTGCACATTTTTGTGCAGATCCAGGTGCCACTGTTATTGTTCATTATTAGTTGGTTGGTCGAGTATTGTTGTGAAGACTCAAGGTAAACCTGCCATCGCATTTGCAGGCCTCGGATTCACCTTTTGATATTTTACTTGTACTTTTTAAATTCTATTCCGAACAATTGTGTTTAGGAATTTTCTAGCAAATTCAGTAGAGCTTATGACTTGTACTACCAGTTTTGGGGATGTTATTTCATGTTGTAAAGGTTGAGTTCATTTAAAAATGTTCGATTTCTGCTTAATAGTTCTTTTGGTAGACTTTTGTCAACTTATTTAGTAAGTGCTAGGCTTACCTAGTCGTAGAGACTAGGTGTCGTCACGACATCCTACAGAGGGAAACTGGGGTCGTGACAAGTTGGTATCAGAGCTCTAGGTTCATAGGTGCTACGAGTCATAAGCGAATTTAGTAGAATCTTGCGGATCGGTACAGAGATGTTTGTACTTATCTTCAAGAGGCTAAGAAACTATTAGGGCAATTCACTTCCTTCATTCCTATTGTGTGATTTTATTGATCTCGGAGTTTGAACATTTGTCATTATATTCTCTCACAAATGGTGAGGACACGAGTTGCAGTTACGGATGACGTTGTCCCCAGAGCCAATGTTGCCAGGGGTCGGAGGCAGAGGCTGAGGCAGAAGTCGAGGAGGAACACGTGCTACAGCAAGAGCACATGTTAGAGCAATTGTTGAGGATCCGCTAGTAGCTCCAATTGGGAGATAGGTACCGGAGGTGCCTTTTGCGACCCCAGGACTTCAAGAGACTTTAGCACAGTTCCTAAGCATGTTTGGTACATTGGCTCAGGCGGGGTTGATTTCGGTTGCGCCAGCTACTTCACAAAGCGGGGGAGGAGCTCAGACTCTTGCCGCCCATACCTCAGAGTAGCGGGGTCACATTGGTCAGGTTCCGGGTGTGGTGTCGGCACAGCCAATTGTTCTAGTTCAGCCCGTGATTAAGGCAACAACATCTGAGGAAGAACAACTCAGACTTGCGAGGTTCAAAAACTATCACCCTCCTACTTTCAGTGGTTTGGCTTCGAAGGATGCGCATGGGTTCCTAGGGGAGTGCTACTGTATCCTCCACACTATGGGTATTGTGGAGACGAGTGGGGTTGCTTTTACTACTTTCCAGCTTAAGGAAGCGGCATATCAGTGGTGGTGAGCGTATGAGTTGGGTAGTCCGGCTGATGCAGCTTCACTTTCATGGACTCAGTTTTCAGAGGTGTTCTTGAGAGAGTTTGTTCCCCATACCCTTCGGGAAGCATGGTGCGCGGAGTTGAGAAGTTGCACCAGGGCACTATGTCGGTGTCAAAGTATGCCGTTAGATTCAGTGATTTGTCCAGACATGCACCTGTTTTGGTTTCTACAGTCAGAGAGCAAGTCTGCATGTTCATTTAGGGGTTCAGTCATGATATACGATTTAGCATGGCTCGGGAGTTGGAGTCAGATATTCCATTTCGGCAGGTAGTAGAGATCGCTCACCGATTAGAGGGCATGCAGGGTCAGGAGAGAGAGGGCATGGAGGCTAAGAGGCCTCGTAGACCAGGAGGATCTACTAGTCCCTATTTCTGGAGGTAGGGTACACCATGGTAGAGGTTTTGTGGCTCAGCCAGTTCAGTTTGCACTTCAAGCTTCTCATAGTGCTTCAGATATCCATGGGTCTCAAGATACCCATACCGGACAGCTTTCATAGCCACGTCAGCGGAGAGGTTGCTTGGGTATGGAGATACCACCCACATGGTGAGAGATTGTCCTAGACTCCGGACAGATGTGTCACAGTGGGGTATTCAGGCTATGAGTTCTGCTCCAATTGCTGATATCCTTACACTGCCAGCTTGGGGTGCAGGTCAGGAGAGTAGAGGGCACCCAAGAAGGGAGGCTCGGCCCGTTGATGTATTTTCTGCGGTAAGGCTAAGACCGCTGCACCAGATGATGTTGAGCGGGTATGGTTTCGATTTGTTAAAGATGAGCATCATTCGTATTTTGTTTTGGTTCTGCTTATCGGGTTGAGTCTTCCTATATTGCTTCACATATGGATGAGTTTCGTAATATTATACTCTGCTTATATGTTTACCCCTATTGCGAGATTCTATAGTGGTATCACATGTCTATCATTTTGTTTTATTCATTGTTCAGAGCTAGGAGACTAGGAATGGCTTTTTGATACCCATTACGATAGGTTTTTATGCGATTTCTGGGTGATGGGTTACGACTTGTGATTTAGATGCTCTACTGGTTGGTATGATGTGTATTCTACTTATGATTCATAGTTGAGGGTGAGACCCTAGCGGTTGCATGTGATTCGATGTGTTTGAACCAGGCTACGTGCCACGATGGAGTTATATCAGGATGCGACCTTTGTGATTAGTTCATATGTTTTGATTCTCCCTCATGAAATTTATTTGTAGTATGATATTGATAGGTAGTGGTTCCTGTCGGGCTTGTTTGATAGTTCTCTTATGTGTTTCTCCTTACATATTTAGTCGTATTCGCGTTGTGCTTATCGGGATTTAGCTTACAAGGTTTGTGCCCGGGTGGCGTTAGATATGGCTTGTTGATTTGGGTGTATAGTTAAGAGGTTTTCATGTTTCTTGCATCCTTGTCAGTGTTGCAATGGTATAAATACACCAAAAATATGTTTTTGAAGGGACTTTTGACCTATGAAAGATTGAAGAAGCAACTAAGGCAAGAAGACTCAAGAATTAATCAAGATTTCAACCAATGATCGGTGCAATAAGGGTGTTTATATGGAATCATTATCATTGATGTCTTCTTTGTTTCTAAACCTTATTGAGATGACTTTTTCCATAGTTATGAAGTAATTTTCATTAGGGTGTTGACAGATACGGTGTTTTGATAACTTGATTAGGGATGCGATTCTTGATAATTGTTGGAATGAATTGATGGAGTTTTAATTCTTATTGTGGAGTTATTTCTTATTTTGCTTAATCGAAAGAGGAACTTGATATTGAATTATTTTTCATCTTATGCTCTAGTTTAAATTCGTGATTCAAATAGGTAATCGAAAGATCCTCTTGAATTTTTAATCAAACTAGAAAATAGGGAAACATTCGTGAGAAGTTACCCTTTAGACCATAACCATCATTTTATTCGTTGTAATTATTTACTGTGCTTCAATTGGATTAATTACTGAAATTAACGTTAATCGAAGGAGGAATATTAACTTCAAGTTTAATTTAAGTATTTGTTGAATTCGTGAGAATCAACAATATTATAGAGTGAACTAACTCAAGAATTGGATTTCGAGTCAATTATTTTGCACATGTCCAGTCAATTACCCATATTTCTCTCATTGATATTTTTTCGTTGCTCATCTGCCATCTTTTGTGATCAGTTGTTAATTGCTTAATTTTTAGTAGTTAATCGTAGTTGATAATTATCAAATCAAGTGTTAAGTTTCCTGGATAGTAATCAAATGAAGATTATTCGAACACTGTTTAAATCCAATCCCTGTGGAGACGATAATTAAATTATACTATCTTTGACTAGCGAGCAATAATTTTGTGTTGTATTTTGTGCTCGTAAGATATATCTTACAAGGTATAAAGCCAAAAATATTTTTAAGAACTAGCAACTCGTGCTCATGTTATGAAACTAAGTATGGCCACAAGTGGAGATCAAGGGCTACCTATCTTTGACCCTTACGACAAAGAAGAAGAACTGGAAAGCGAGGTTGGGGGCAAGTTTTCATTCGAAAATAAAAGCGAAGAATCTATGCATGTTACTATGCTCCTCAATACATGAGCCTAAACTGTAAGTTATAATGATCCTCAATGTACGAGCCTAAACTGCAAGTTATGATGCTTCTTCTCATATGAGCCTATATTGTATGTCACGAAGCTCTCCAAATTTGAAATAATATTTAAGATGTAAAGATCTTCAAATTCGAGCAAAGTCTTCAAGTTGTAAATCTCTTCAAATTCGAGCAAAGTATTCAAGTCGCAAAACTCTTCAAATTCGAGCAAAGACTCAAGTCGAAAACTCTTCAACTTTGAGCTAAATCTTCAAGTCCCGAAGCTTTTCAAATAGAAGCTGAACTTTAAGTTGCAAAGAACTTTAAAGTTGATCAAGTCTTCAAGTTGTGAAGCATTTCAAATTGTAAGCTAAATCTTCAAATTACAACGCTCCTAGACGCACGAGCCTAAATTGCATATCATGAAGCTCTTCAAATTTGAGCAAAATATTCAAGTTACAAAGCTCCTCAAAATACAAGCTTAAATTGCAAGTCGCTACGCTCTTTGAATAGTATAAACTACATGTTACTCTTAGCCTGCAAGAGTATAAACTGTGTATGGCCCAAAAATAATTTGCTAGGTTGAAAACCTCGAAAGATCCGGCCTAGGCAAAAGTTAGGATACAAAAAAAAATCCACCCATTCTGAACTACGGTATGACTTAGAGTTTCATTCTAAGTTCAGTCACATGACTTCAAAAGATACATATTGCCCCAATTGTTGTTCAAATTGAAGTATAATGGAATATAATCCACTTGATGGGTACTTGAAAATCGGGCTCCCATATATTCTTTTCACAAGCTTGGTGTGTTATTAAATATGATAGTTCAACAGGGGAAAGGCTCGATAGCAGATGGATATCTCCGACGGGATGGTTATAGTCAGTTTGGAGGAGGTGAAATCTTAAAGTTGAAGTTTTTAATTCCACCGTCCTTCAAGTTGAAGTTTGCAAGTCCGCCTATCTTCAAGTTAAAGTATTCGAGTCCTCCAAGTATTCAAGTATGTCGGTCTTCAAGATGAAGTCCTCAAGTTCGTGGGTCTTCAAGTTGAATTATTTAAGCCCTTCAAGTCTTCAAGTTAAAGTCTTCAAGTCTATCGATCTTCAAGTTAAAGTCCTCAAGTTCGTGAGTCTTCAAGTTGAAGTCCTCAAGTTCGTGAGTCTTCAAGTTGAGTTATATAAGCCCTCTAAGTCTTCAAGTTTAAGTCTTCAAGTCTACTAATTCTTCAAGTTGAAGTTTAGATGCCCATGCTCTTCAAGTTGAAGCGTCAAAGTCCACCAAATTTTCAAGTTCACCAAAATCTTCAAGTTTTTCGGTCTTCAAGTTGAAGTCTTCAAGTCCACCAAGTCTTCAAGTTTAGGCTCTATAATTTTTCAATATTAAGGTGGACGTTTAAGTCCCTCTGCATATTAAGTTGGCATCTTCACTGGTTTGTCCTTAAAAGGAACTATGATTTTACAATCATAAGGTGGATATTTAAGTCCCTCTGCATCTTAAGTTGGCCTCTTCGTGGGTTTGCACTTAAAAAGATATGTAATTTTTCAATCTAAAGGTGGACATTTAAGTCCTTTTGCACCTTAAACTGGTCTCGTTACGGATTTGATCCTTCTATATGCTATTGATAATTTGTCCTTCTATATATTGCCATGAAATTGTCCTCCTATATGTCGTGTGAACCTTTGCGCCCTAAAGTTATCCCTCCGATTTTTGGGCGGGGATGAGTATCTATCCCTTCATACCCTAAGTTATCCCTTCGATTTTCGGGCGGGGATGAGTATCCATCCCTTCACACCCTAAGATTATCCCTCCATTTTCGGGCGGGAATGAGTATCCGTCCCTTCACACCCTAAGATCACTTTCTTCATGCATGAATAATTCCTCCGAGTAAAGAAAGCACAGATAAAGGATATTCACAACTGCAGAGCATGCATCTATGCATATATATATATATGTCGAGGATGGGTTGCAAAGACATATAGCGATGTGGGAGTTAGTAATGCAATTTGTCTCCTAGAGGGACTTAGTCAATGGCCACTTCAAGTTTAAGTGGGATTTGGAGATTATCAAACACTCCATATATGCTTGGTAATGTGCGGACGACGGCAGTCCTATGTGAATAGGAGTCTTCTAACCATGGATGTCCACGTAAAGAATTGCTATGTCAAATAAAACTTTTCATTAATGCAAAGAATGGAAAAAAGTTTCATGAGTACTTTGTCCTACGTGATGAATGATGGTTTGGTCATTATGTATATTTATAAATGCCATTAGTAATATGGTAATTCTTTTCTTAACTCGAGGAAAGTAAAGATTCAATTTGGGATAACACTTTTAAGAGGATAAATATATCTACTACGTGTACGTCAAGCGTAATCTTTTGAGTCTCAATTATTTTACACTCCGATAAGTCTTTTAGTAAGGGACATTTGTAGGCATGCAAAATTTATTAGATTTAAATTTAATAAAATAATTTGAATTATAGTTTAAATATTTAGTCCAAATAAATATTATGGGCTAATATGATTGGATTAGTTATATAAATTCAATATATATGGATTAAATAAATAAGTCTGAATCCAGTGGGTTAGCCCATTTAATTGGGCTACAAGTGATAAACTCATTTTATTAGGCCCGAGATGTCATCTTCCTAGAGGCCCAGTTTGGTGCCACTTGTCAAATGACGTGCCACACCAAGTCAAATGGAAGAGCTAAGAGGATTGTACCACGTGTCAAAATGACAAGGCATGCCAAATCAAATTAAAAGGCCAATGAAATCACACCACATGTACAAGTGACATGTTCTAGCTAATCAAATGTGGCCTTGTCATGCTTCAATCTGATTAGTCGAAAAGAGTTTGTTCTCATCACAACTCTTCCGTCCCACAACTATAAATACGGGTTTTCATAACTCAGAAAAGACACAAGAAATCATAACAAGAAACAAGAGAGAGTTCGTGGATCAAACACCGCAAATTTCTCTACAAGCTTCAAGTTTCAGGCAATCAAGTTCAAGTTCAAAAAATCTAATTCAAGCTCAAGAACGAAGAACAAATCAAAGTTCAAGGAGTACAAGTTCAAATCAAAGTTCGTGCTAGTTGAATTTAAAATCATCGTTCGTAAAAATAAGCATAAATTCAAGATCAAACCCAAAAGCCCTTGACTTTATATTAGAAAATAAGAATCAGAGGAATCATAGAGATTGTAACACTCAAATTATTTGAAAATAAATACTACGATTCTCGCAGTATTTTTCAGTGTTAATTATTTTCTTGACGCAAATTTATGGTCTATACATGTAGTCAAAGTCAACTATTTTGAAATTGAGTTTTCATTGTTATTATTGTTGTATTCAACTAGTCTTTCATGCCAACTCTTCCAACTCCTACATAATCCTTACTTCTCACCTTGGTTATACTGAATGAATTGCATCAAATTATGTTATTAAACTAATCGACACATTGTGTTCACATGCTATAAATAAACAATAACCCTATTGTTCAAGTCACCACCAGAACAATTCCTCATGGAGATTGGCACCATCGCATAGGATATCCCCACTCTAGAATTCGAACTTTGTTCTGAATAAATTTTCTTTGGCAGTTTCAGAAATAGACAAAGTTTTCCCTATGTAATTCTTGTTTTTCAAATTTTAAGGTTTTCCCATCGTTTGTCTCTCATGATAGAATTCGAGGGTCTACCAAACTATATAGAGAACAAGGTTCTCTATTAGCTTCTACATATTACACGAACATAGCAGAAAGTAAATAACACTGAGAGTTTTTACGAGGAAAATTTCCAGCTCAACGGGATTAAAAACCACGACCTACCCTTGTAGGATTTCAACTTCACTACTGAGCAACTTTCAGATTACAACCTATGCAACCTAGGAATTAACCTCTTAATCCCTCACTAACTTGTAACATACTATTACAAGTCACTTTGTAATAACTCTATTACAAAGACTTTACAACTCGACTAACTCTAGCCAAGACACAAACACAAGGGTTTATGATTTACAAAGGGTTTCCTACGGAATGCTTCTAAACAAGCTAAGTAGGAATTACATTTGAAGAACTATTACAAAGTTACAACTCAACTAAGGACATACAATAACTTAATATGGAGAACTGGTTTGTAGCAGTGTTGTTCTTTGTTCTTGGTACACTTGAGAATCATTTTCTTGATGATCAATCACACAGAGTGTTTTTAAGAAAATTCTCTAAGTGTTCAAGTCATTTGTTTTACCTTCCTTGATGTTAATAATGCATTTGTGACATCACTAGGATGATGTAAGCAAGGTAGGTAAAAGACACTCCCCATAAAGTTGATTGTTGCACTGTTCCTGCACTGTAGCGTGTGCAGGCGGCAACTTTACAGTTGGGACAGTTGACTTGTGCAGTTTCTTTGGGAAGCGGTAGCTATCTGTTCCCTCTGTTGTTCCTTTGACTCTGAAGAGTTGAAGCATATCCCATGCTGGAACCTTTTGATCTTAAGGTCTTGAGAATGTGTAACAAGTTCCTTATCTGGTTCTTGACAGTAAGTTTGTTAGATCATCAAAATATAACAGGGATATACATATAGCCTATCAATTTCCCCCTTTTTGATGATGAAAAACTTATAATGGCAAACTTATAATTCAAGTTCCCCCCTAAGAACCAGCTCCTGAATTCCCCCTGAATCTATTTTCCCATCCTGTTCCCCCTAAATTATTTTTCCTCCTTTTACATCATAAAAAGATTAGTAATAGGCTTATAGTAGAAAGAAGTCTAGCTTGAGTTAACTCATACCACTTGTGTGCATACAACATGACTAAAAATAGAGCATAAAGATAAGGCATATATAACAAAAAAGGAAAAAGTTTCCATTAACAATTTGGATTTAAAAACAGGGAGTAGAGTCAATGTTACTGACAACCATCCACAATTCAGAACAACAAAAACAAATACCACAAACATCATAAAAAACTAATCATAGGAAACCAATACTTAAGACTTGACACTGAGGGGACAAGATTTAGGGAGCACTGGAAGGAGAGGGCTTAGAGGTAGAGGCAAGGGTTTGGAGGACGAGATCCATTCGAGCATTAGCCGAGATTTTCTCATTGAGCAGTTTCTCTTTCAGGTCCTCCACCTGTTTCTTGAGCTCTGCATTCTCGTTGTTCAGACGGGCAACCTCTTCACTTTGAGAGATACTGGAACCAGGTTCCTCCTGAAGCTGACCCAACTGACTCTCAAGAATAGCATTCCTTGATTTCAACTGCCTTATCTCAGCAGTAGCACTGTTCTGAGCATTGATCAACTGAGAAATGGTAGAAGTGCTTCCAACTCCTCCAGCCCTATCAATGCACTCATATTCTTCTAGAATAGACTTGGAGAAAGTTTTCTTCTTAGTGTCCACTTTAGCTTGTCCCAGAGGAACCTTGAGGTACTCAAAGACCTTGGTGAGAAGGAACCCATAAGGCAGCCCATGATTACCATCTTTAAAATCTGCCACTTTTTGCATGTGCTTTATCATGATCCTAGGCAGGTTGATGGTAGTGAAGTTGTCCAGTGCTTCCATAAGGAACAGGTCTGCACGAGAAGTGATAGATCTTCTCTCAGCATGAGGGAGCAAGACCTTGTTCACAATCTCAAATAGCAGTTGGTACACTGTAAGGAGGGCCTTCTTCTGTACCCGTTCCCCTTGCTGAACTGCTCTGTCTTCAGGATGGTGTTTCTGAAATTTGAGAACAAGATCCCTGAACACTAGACAGTCCTTCAGCAGGCACACCCAGAATAGATACCAACAAAGCAGAGTCCATTACCATATCAACTTCATTCATCAGCATGCAGATGTGATCATCCTCAACTTTGAAGAGGTCGGCATAGAAACTTTGAACTTCCTCCTCATACACCTTTGGAGCATCACTTGTGAACAAATGTGTCCACTGTTGATACTCACACATTTCAACCAGCTGTCTCATACCAACCTCCTCCAAAATGTCAGGGGCAAATGTATGGCCCCATAGCACCTTTTGATTCCTCAACTTCTCTTTCCTAACACTCCTCGGATCACCAACTTTGGCATTCTTTGAGGAACCAGGTTCTTCATCAGTATCAACTTTTCTCTTAGCAGACTTGCGAACATTCTTTCCTTTTTCATCAGACTTCACAGACGTTTCAACCAATTCTTCCATCACCCTGGCAGCAGACTCTTCTACCAACTTATCACCTGATTATTTCACCATATTTTCACTAGCGACAGTATCATCAGACTTGTTCAGACTTTCAGCAGACACAGAAGATCCCCTTTTTGGTTTGGGGAGACCATGCTTCTGTGAGCGCTTTCTAGTCAAGGAACCGGGTTCCTCTTCTACTTCATCATCCACATTCACAACTAGCATTGCCTTCTCGCTTATAACTTTCCCATCTTTCACTAATTTTCTTCTCTTTGACTTAGCTTGGCTGTAAGCGCAGACTCAAGAGCCTCATTCCTTTGTAACCTTATAGTAGGTCGCTTAGGAGTAGACTCTTGAGCAACCATTGGTCTACGCCTAGTCAATCTAGAAATTGGCATATCATCAGAATCCTCTTCACTTTTCCCAACTACTTCTTCAGAACCAGATCTCATCTTAGGCATGACCACAGACAAAGGCTCAGCATCGAAAAGAGGGGAGGGAGCAGGATCAATACTGACCTGGGGATTTTGAGAGGACCCCTGATTTGGATCATCTGAGGAGGGATCAGGTCCCTCATTTGGGACCCCCAGTAGTATTGTCCTGTGCCGATTGTTCAACATGCACAAACTCTCTACCCTCTACCAAAGTCTTAAACTCTTCTCCCTAAGCCTCAGACCCATCCGTACTTCCTTCTATAACAACCCCTTTATTAGCTATAGATAACATGTTCTCTATTGCTTCTTTCTCTTGTAACTCCATTGAAATCGTAGAAGAAGAAGAAGTTGTACATGTAGGCTCAAGATTGGGAACTGAAGCATTCTCAAAACCAGTAGTTGGATCTACTTTTGAGCCTTCATCCAAAGGAAGACTAGAGATTTCCTGATTCTTTTCTTCATCAACAGGACCTTTTTCAACTAGTTTTTCCGGCGAGGCAGGAGGAGAGCTTGTAACCACAAATCTTTTAGGAGTTGAGATTTTGCGACTCCTATGAGAATCAGAACTCGATTGGGTAGGATAAGAGACGGAGTATGGGGGTGACTCTGCCCTAAGGTTTTGGCTAGTGGTGGTGTTGAGGGAGGAGTCTAATATCGGTGTTTGAATGGCTGAGGACGCAATGGGGGTATCACTTGGGACACTTGAGGTTTTGTGATTTTCAGCCATGGAGAGAAGTGATGAGTTGAGGAGAAGAGATGGGTAGTTTGAAAGAGAGAAAGAAGAAAGAAAATTTTAACGTTTGATATGAGGATTGTGACAGTGATGGATGTATTTAAGATTGATGAGGGACAGGTTAGGAAAAGGCGGCAGTTTTGGGAGTCGGGTTGATTTCTAACGGGTGAGACGTTTTGGTTCAAAAGACGCAAAGAAAAGAAACTGACACACTGATGATGTGGAACTTGTTTTAACCGTTCAAAATTGTGCATGAGAGAACATAGAAACTACTAACCTGTGTCAGGAGAACCAGATTCCCTGACTAATCTTGCATCTGTAAGCTTTTCCCTTTTTACCAGCGTGTACTGCATCAACTGCCTATTTGCTCTGTAATCATCATGCGTGTTTACCTGTAACGGTATATAGATGAGTTAGACTTTGCCAGAAAACACTATTTAGCTAATTTTACCTGAACATTTCTTTCATAGCCAATCTTCGAGGGACCAGGTTCTCAGTTGGGTTTTATCAACCCAGTGCCAGAAGATTTCTTTCAAAATGCTCTACTCAAGGGCTTGGTAAATATGTATGCAATGTGATCTTTTGTGCTACATAATTTCATGCAAATGAGCCCCTTTTCAGCATTGTCTCTGAGGAAGTGGTGACGTACATCAATGTGCTTGGTTCTCTTATATTGGACTGGATTTTTGGCCATATTGAGTGCACCTGTATTGTCGCATAGGAGAGGCACACAATTTGAGAACACTCCAAAGTCTTCCAGCTGCTGCTTGATCTACAGCAATTGAGCATAGCAAGAAGCATCTGCTATATATTCTGCTTCTGCAGTTGAGAGTGCCACTGAGTTTTGCTTCCTTGTACCCTATGAGATTAGGCAAGAACCCAGGAAATGTGCCATTCCAGACGTGCTTTTCCTGTCCACCATATATCCTGCATAATTAGCGCCAGCATACCTAATAAAATCAAAGCTATCACCTGAGGGATAGTAGAGAACCAAGTCTTGCGTTCCTTTGAGATATCTCAATATTCTTTTGGCAGCCTTCAGATGAGATTCCTTTGGATTGGATTGAAACCTTGCACAAAGGCCCACGCTAAACACAATGTCCGGTCTGCTTGCAGTGAGATACAAGAGTGACCCTATGATCCCTCTATACATGGTCTGATTTACAGGAGAACCAGGTTCATCCATGTCTAGACGAGTAGCTGTGGCAATAGGAGTGTCAATAACTTTTGATGTTTCCATGTCATACCTTTTTAGCAGCTCCTTGATGTACTTCTGCTAACTTATCATTGTTTCCTTTTGAGATTGCTTCACTTGAAGTCCTAGGAAGGAATTTAATTCTCCCATCATACTTATCTCAAACTCACTCCCCATGAGTTTTGCAAACTCTTCACAAAGAGAGTCAGTTGTGGCTCCAAAAATGATATCATCAACATATACCTGAACAATGAGCAGGTTCCTCCCTTGTTTCTTCAAAAAAAGAGTGTTGTCAATTTTCCCTCTTGTAAAGCCATTTTCTAGAAGAAACTTTGAAAACCTTTCATACCAAGCCCGGAGAGCCTGCTTTAGCCGATACAATGCCTTGTCCAGCTTGAATACATGCTCAGGATGCTCATGACACTCAAATCCAGGACGCTGCTTGACATAAACTTCTTCTTTCAGGTAGCCATTTAGAAATGCACTTTTGATATCCATTTGGAACAATGTGAACTCCATATGAGATGCAAGGTAATAAGAATTCTAATAGCTTCCATTCGAACAACTGGAGCAAATGCTTCATCACAATCAATCCCTTATTCCTGATTGTAGCTTTGAACTACAAGCCTTGCCTTGTTTCTTGTTGTATTTTCAAACTCATCAAGTTTGTTCCTGAATACCCTCCTGGTCCCTATGATATTTAGATATGCAGGTCGAGGAACCAGGTGCCATACCTTATTTCTTTCAAATTGATATAGCTCATCTTGCATGGCTGTGATCCCGTCTGTATCTTTCAATGCTTCTTTGATATTTTTGGGCTCTATTTGGGAAAGAAAGGCTGAAAAGACAAGTAAGTTTCTTGCTTTTGATCTGGTTTGAACTCTTGAGTCAATAGGGGTGATTATGTTGTCAAGAGGATGTGAGCTTTTTTGCTTCCAATTTGGTACCTGAATCTCATTGGCAGAGGACCCAGGTATGTTTGACTGAGGTTCTTGGGCGCTTCTTACTTCAGCAAGTGGAGTACCTTGGAATGCATCAACAACTCTAGTTTCAGCTTCAGTTGGTGTGATCAGGGGACTAGGTTCCTCTCCAATAGATGGATATGTACTCGCATCAGCTTCACTGGATTCCTTTACATGACTCATCATGTCTGCTTTTTCATTTTCCATGTCAATAACTTCTCCTGGAATAGATAAAGGTTCTCTATCTTGATTAGCATGTCTGTCCTTCTCACAGGAGAGGTGAGATTCATCAAAGATCACATGTATACTTTCCTCAACACATTGAGTCCTTTTGTTGTATACTTTGTAAGCTTTGCTTTGAGATGAGTATCCCAGAAATATTCCTTCATCACTTTTGGCATCGAATTTTCCAAGAGTTTCCTTTCCATTGTTGAGGATAAAACATTTACACCTAAAAGTCCTTAGATGTGTCAGCCTGGGCTTCCTTTCATTTAACAGTTCATATGGAGTCTTGTTCAGAAGGGACCTGATCATGCACCTGTTCACCAAGTAGCAAGCAGTATTGACAGCTTCTGCCCAGAAATTCATTGCAATTCCACTATCAATCAACATTGTCCTTGCCATGTCTTAAAGAGTTCTATTCTTCCTCTCCATAACACCATTTTGTTGAGGTGTTCTTGGAGCTAAAAATTTGTGAGTGATACCATTTTCAGTACAGAACTCATCAAATTTGGCATTGTCTAACTCTGTCCCATGATCAGACCTGATGCAAGCTACATTATTACCCATCTTCACTTGAATCTTTTTGACGAAGGCAACAAACACTTCACAGGTTTCATTCTTGGTTCTGAGAAACAGAAACGAGGTGAATCTAGAGTAATCGTCAACTATAACGAAGATATATTTCTTTCCTCCCCTGCTTGCCACACTCACGGGTCCATATAATCCATGTGAAGAAGATCAAGTGGCCTTGAGGTACTGACTTCCTTTTTGGTCTTGAATGAGGATCTGACTTGCTTTCCTTTTACACATGCATCACACACTTTGTGATCCTTGAAACTTGACTTTGGCAGACCACGAACCAGGTCCTTCCTGACCAATTTGTTCAGTAACGTGAAGCTTGCATGACCCAGCCTCTTATGCCATAATTCAGCATCATCATCATCAACACTTAGACAGCTGAGATCACCATTCTGCAGAGACTCAAAATCAGCAACATAGATATTTTTGTATCTTTTTGCTACTAACACCACCTCACCAGTCACTAGGTTTGTGACTGTACATAATTTTGACACAAATTCCACCTTGTTTCCCTTGTCATAGATCTAGGAAACACTTAGAAAGTTGTACTTCAACCCGTTCACGTAGTACACATTTTTGATTGAGTGTGAGAGAGACTTCCCAATCCTTCTAACTCCAGAATGTATCCTTTCTTGCCATTTTCAAAGGATACACTCCCTCTTTGCAGGGCCTTAAGTGAAAGGAAATCATTTGTACTTCCAGGCTTATGCTTTGAGCAGCCACTATCCACGTACCATTGTAGGCTGCTTCCTTTCACTGTTCCCTGCACAAGAAAACCAGGAGTTAGACTTAGGAACCCAAACGAGTTTGGGTCCCTTGTAATGAGGAAAGGGATGAATGAGGGATCTTCTGATCCAAGCAGGCATTGTGCGTTTTTTGTATGAGGGATCAGCTTCTCTACCAGTAGTTACTTTTTCAACAAAAACATTATTTTTCTGCTGTGACTGAAATCTGGCCATACAGTTTTCTTTAAAGTGCCCAGTGTTACCGCAGTGAGTGCAAAGCCAATTGTCAGGTACAGTAACATACTTGCTATGAGGGTTGTAGGGAATCTTTTCCTTTTGGAACCAAATCCCCTGCCCATTTCCCCCATTATTGGTGTACATGACAGTGATAGCATCAGAGGACCAGGTCCACTTGAGTGATTTTTCAAGATCACTTTTCACTCTACCTAGTTCTTCCTGAAGTTGTTCGTTTTTCTCAAGCTCAGCACACAGATTAGACTTCACTAAATTTAACTCACTTTCAAGCTTAATGTGTGCCTCACTTGCAACTTCCTTTCCCTTTTGAGAATTTTCAGGCCTACTCTCCATTTTAAGTTCCCCAAGTGTTTCCTTCAAGTCCATTACCACTACTAATAGGTCATCTCTCTCATGCTCAATGTTAGCAACTCTCTCAGCTAAGACTTCTTTTTTTCTTTCTTACACACTCAAATGTCTCTTTTAGGTCTACCACAACGACCATTAGATCATCTCTTTCATGTTCTATATTTGCAATTTTTTTTCATCTAAGGCATCCTTCTCTTTATTCAGGTTTCTCAAATGTTTCCTTTAAATCAACAACAACGACTACTAAGTCATCTCTAGTTTGTTCTGCTCCTCTTAACTCCACATTTAAAGTATCTTTATCATTTATAAGACTGTGATAAGCATCAATTAACACATTTTCCAAAGACGTGAGTTTTTTATGAGAATAAGATTTCAGATTTCTCTAAACATCCAGAAAATTTACCTCATCATCGTCGTCATCTTCATCATCATCAGACTGGGCCATCAAGGTAAAAATTGAGTCATACTCAGTAGCTTCACTTTCCACTGCCATCATTGAACTATCACCATGATTATTTTCTTCTTCAGATTCGCTGGAGGAGTCTCCCCATGCAGCAAGAGTTTGCTTTACAACATTGTCAGCGACATTCTTTCTCTTGAAGCGTTTATCAGAACCGAGTTCCTCTTGGCTGCTTTGTCAAAGTTGTTTTTGTACTGATCTTACTTTAGGAGAGGGAAATCCTTGATGAAGTGTCCTGGCTTGCCATTTATAACAGAGGTCATAATTTTTTGGCTTGCTAGAACTTCCCTTTTTTAGAATGCCTCTATTCCTGCGAACCATCTTCTAGAATCTTCTTGTCAAGTAAGCCATATCACCATCCTCACCACTTGAATCATTAATGTCTGTCTTGAGGACCAAGTTCTTCTTCCTTTTGGGTTCTCTTCTCTCATTGTCCTTCTTCTTCTTCTTCATTTCATATGTTTTTAGATTGCCAACAAGCTCATCAATGGTTAGCTCCTGCAAGTCCTTCTCCTCTGTAATAGCGTTCACTTTACTTTCCCAAGAACTGGGCAACACACTAAGGATTTTTCTGACAAGCTTGTTTCTTGGAATAATTTAACCAAGAGAGTGAAGCTCATTACTGATAGAGGTGAAGCGAGTATGCATATCTTGGATGGATTCATCATATTTCATCCTAAAGAGCTCGTATTCAGTTGTGAGCATGTCAATCTTGGATTGCTTTACCTGTGTTGTTCCTTCGTGAGTTGTCTGAAGGGCTTCCCAGATTTCCTTGGCTGACTGACATGCCGATATCCTGTTGTATTCATCAGGACCAATGCCACAAACAAGAATTTTCTTCGCATGAAAATTCTTTTTTACGGCCTTTCGATCAGCATCATTGAATTTCTTCCTCGTCTTGGGAATGGCTACAGCTGGGTCGCCAAGATTCTTGGTAGGAACAAAGGGTCCATCACAGATAACATCCCATAGCTCTGAATCTTCAACCATGATGAAGTTGTGCATCCTAGTCTTCCACCATCCATAATACTGTCCGTTAAACCTAGGTGGTCTGTAAGTAGACTGGCCTTCTTTGAAGTTTGGCGGAGTAGCCATGAGGATCCTTTCTAGGGTGTTAGCCTAATAGAAAGAACCTGCTATGATACCAATTGATAGAATTCGAGGGTCCACCAAACTATAGAGAGAACCAAGTTCTCTATTAGTTTCCATAGATTACACGAACACAGCATAAAGTAAATAACATTGAGAGTTTTTACGTGAAAAATTTCCAGCTCAACGGGATTAAAAACCATGACCTACCCTAGTAGGATTTCAACTTCTCTACTGAGCAACTTTCAGATTACAACCTATGCAACTTAGGAATAAACGTCTTAATCCCTCACTAACTTGTAACATACTATTACAAGCCACTTTGTAATAACTCTATTACAAAGACTTTACAACTCGACTAACTCTAGCCAAGACATAAACACAAGAGTTTATGATTTACAAAGGGTTTCCTACGGAATGATTCTAAACAAGCTAAGTAGGAATTACAATTGAAGAACTATTACAAAGTTACAACTCAACTAAAGACATACAATAACTTAATATGGGGAAATATTCTGTAGCAGTGTTGTTCTTTGTTCTTGGTGCACTTAAGAATCGTTTTCTTGAATATCAATCACATAGAGTGTTTTTAGCAAATTCTCAAAGTGCTCAAGTCATTTGTTTTACCTTCCTTGATGTTAATAATGCATTTATGACATCACTAGGATGATGTAAGCAAGGTAGGTAAACGACACTTCCCATAAGGTTGACTGCTTCACTGTTCCTGCACTGTAGCGTGTGCAGGCAGCAACTTTACTGCTGGGGCAGTTGACTTGTGCAGTTTTTTTGGGAAGCGGTAGCTATCTGTTCCCTCTATTTTTTCTTTGACTCTGAAGAGTTGAACCATATCCCAAGCTGGAACCTTTTGATTTTAAGGTCTTGAGAATGTGTAACGGGTTTCTTATCTGATTCTTAACAGTAAATTTGTTAGATCATCAAAACATAACAGGGATATACATATAGCCTATCATCTCATAATTCACAAGTACTGCACCACTACTAATACTTATTAGTGAAAGATTGTCTCCTTTTATTCTGTCAAAAGCCTTAGTGATCCATATCTTCATTCAACCAGAATTGAACACCCTGTATCACCTCCTCATACTCCGTAAAGAGTGTCCATAGCCAAGCATCATAAATGGCACATTATTTAAATTGTCAAAATATTGTTATATGAGGCACTCAACCTTCAAAGTTTAGGTGGTTTGCCTTCCAACATGCAACTTATTTATTTAATAGACTACCTACACTACCTCTAAAATATAAATCACCTTTTGAAAAATTACTTTTTTTCACACCCACTTATGATTCACTTAGAATCTTTGGCTGCCTATGAAATGATACACATGGCTTAAGCCTTACACCATCCATAAACTTGAGCGCAAGTCCACTCTGTGCATATACTTGCGATTCTCCTAGGTCATCATGCACACAAATGTTTTTGATCCCATTCATTCTAAATTTTATATATCACGAGATATAATATTTTTTGAAAAAAAAAATCCCCTTTCAAACAATATTCTCACGTATAAAAGCTAAAATTTCTATTGCCACGTGAGAAAGTGCTACTAACATTCCTAAGCAAATTCCAACTACTTACCTGATATTTCTCTGCTTCCTTCCCCTCTTCCACTTTGAGATATTTGTAACAATGCCCAAACTTGTGAGTTCGACTCCCCCGGCCAGAATCATGCGTATTTCGTCGGTTCGGCTAATTTATTTTCCTACTTTTCCTTCACCTATTTCTTTGCAACGACACCATTCTCTTACCCCTTCAAAACATCAACTCGCAACCTCATCACCTACTATTGTCCGAGCAAAACCCAAATGTACAACTCGTGAACTCTCTTTCTCGTTAACCACACTCACATACTCTTCCTCGTCTACTCCTATTGTAACGATCTGACCGGTCGTTTTGATTATTTGCATTCAGTTCGGTGGTTTGAGGTTATGAGTAGCTTCATATGGTGTATTACAACTTGCGTATATCGTCAGTTTTGGTTTTCGAGTGTTCGGGATTAATTTGGAAAAATGATACTCATTTTAGAAAAGTTAAGTTTGAAGAGTTGACCAAGTTTGACTTTTGTGTATTTGACCCTAGATCAGAGTTTTGATGGTTCCATTAGGCCAGAATGATGATTTTGGACTTGGATGTATGCCTGAATTTGCATTTAGATGTTTATAGAAGGTTTTGGCTCTAATTGGCGAAGGGTGGCAATTTAAAGGTTTGGAAAGTTCATAGGTTTGACCGGAAGTTGACTTCGATGTTATCGGATTCATATTGTAGCTTCGAGAGTTGAAATAGGTTCATTTTATCATTTAGAACTTGTGTGCAAAATTTGAGGTGATTCTGAGTTGTTTAGATGTGTTCGACGTAAGTTTGAAATTCAGAAATTTGAAACAGTTCGTTAAGCTTGAATTAAGATGCGATTATGATGTTATTATGTGTGATTTGAGGCTCGAGTAGGTCTATGTTATATTTTGAGACTTGTTGGCATATTTTGGACGGGGTCCCGAGGGGCTCGGGCGTGATTCGGGTTGGTTTCGCACCATTTTGGAGTTTGCATGAGATGTTGGATTTCTGGTGCTCCAGTTGAGCTTCGCGATCGCTGGAGCAGAGTTGCGATCACGTATATTATTTGGTCAGTGAGATTGGTAGTTCATCGTGTTCGCGGAGAAGGAAATTGGAGTGCAGGAGATTGCTCTTCGCGTTCGCGTGAAGCCAGCAGCATTCGCGAAGAGAAGCTGGGAGGAAGTATTGTTGCTTTCGCGTTCGCATGTTCTCTACTGCGATCGCGGAGGCTTGGTTGAGTTGTTCATTGCGATCACGAGCTTGAGGCGGCAAACACGTAATGTTTTTCTGGGAAATGTTCATTTAGTGCTTCGCGATTATGTAGTAGGTCCTGCGATCATGTAGGGTACACCTGAAGTAGAGATATAAGAAATTATTTTTGGACTTTGAGCTTATTTTATCACATTTTGAGTTGGGAGCTCGGATTTGGGCAATTTTGGAGGTGATTCTCAAGATTTGGATTGAGGTAAGTATTTTTGACTCTAATGTGATTATTTTACATGATTCCATCATTGATTTTGACATTTGATTGATGAATTTAAAAGAGAAATTGGGAATTGAATAATTGAGTTTTGTACATCGATTCGGAATCGGATTTAAGTGAAATTAGTATGGTTGGACTCGTATTCGAATGGGTTGTCGGAATTTGTTAATTTTGTTGGGTTTCAGGTGCGAACCTGGGTTGACGTTTTGGTTGAATTTGAGTATTTGATTAAAGATTCGGCCTTTATCGTTTGGGTTTGTTTCCTATGGTATTATTTGATGTGTTTGAGTTACTTTTGGCTAGTTTCGAGCCGTTCGGAGGTCGATACGCGCGGGATGGCATTTCTAGAGTATTGCTTTGGCTTGTTCGAGGTAAGTAACATATCTAAACTTGAATTTGATGGTAATTTTCCCTGAGAACTATGATATTTGAGATGTGTTGGGGGTGATGCACGTGCTAAGTGATGTGCGTGTGTGAGTGCACCGAGGAATTCATGATCCGGATGGATTTTTAGACTACTATGAGATTTGTTTGCTATCATGTCTCGCTATACCTGTATTTTCTCTATTTGAGTAATTATTTGAGCTATGATTTATGTTAGAAATCATATCTAGGCTATGTGCTTATTTGTTTGAGACATAATAGGGCTATTCTTACTATTTTCAGTTGTTTGCCTTAATTGTAAATATACTTTCATTCATGATGCTACACCCGTGTATGATGTCTCTCTGTATTTTGTTTTGACTTCTCACATGTTGTTGATGCCTCATATATGTAACACTGTTGAACTGAGTATTGTGAGATGTGATTAACTAGACTTGAGCGGTTGATGACTAAGCTTGGGCCATAAAGCCGATTTGGTAGTAATTTTGAGGTGACGCGTACGCTAGGCCCATATTGGGCTAAGTAGTATTGATTAGGAGTGACGCGTGCACCAGGCCCCATGATTGGACTATGTGATATTGATTAGCGCTTGGGCCAGGATCCGCCCCTCTGGAGTCTGATATTACAGTGAGCGCATGTATATTGATTTATATGTGCTTTGGTGAGGGGCATTTGTGCCAGGCACTCGTACAATACTGAGTGATTGTGTGTGTGATGGTGAGGGACATTTGTTCCATGCACCTGTACAGTACTGAGTGATTGTGTATGTGATGGTAAGGGGCATTTGAGCCAGGCACCGTGAGCGTGCTGAGTGTGAGTATACTTGATGGTTTCTCTTTGATGTTATTGACTTGACATGTATATGTGACATGTAGGCATATAGATGTAATTTTTCTCATGCTAGATGGTAACATGGCGTTATTGACTTTATATATATATATGTGACATATATGCATATAGATGTGTGTGTATATATATATATATATATATATATATATATATATATATATATATATATATATATATATATGTGTGTGTGTGTGTGTGTGAGAGAGAGAGAGAGAGAGAGAGAGAGAGAGAGAGATAGGCATAAAGATGTATCTTCCACGTGCTAGATGGTAAATGAAATGTCTTAACTGTTGTTAAAAGTTTAGAAAATCACATTCCCTTATTTAATTCATGCTTTAGTGATTTTTGGAGAAAGATTTGAGCTTTGAGTGTTATACTTGGGAAAGGATGCCTAATTTTTTGTAATTGCAAACGAGCTGAACACGATATTCGATGAGTTATTTACTTTTACTGTTTCCATTACATTTTGAGTTATTATAGTTTATTGGTGTTGGACACTGACCTTCTTCCGAGCTCGTTACTGCTTTCATCCTGAGGTTAGGTTTACTACTTATTGAGTACATAGGATTAGTTGTATTCATACTACACTTCTGCACCTTGCATGCAAATTTTGGAGCTCATGCTGTTGTGTATGGCGGGAACTGGCATTGAAGAATTACTTGTTGTCCAGATATAGCTACCACTTGTCTATGGTAGTTTTAGATTTGTAATTTGTTTATGTACATTCCAAACAAATGTTGTATTTATTTTACAACAGCTTTTTAAATCTAAGTTTTAGTGGCTTATGACTTGTAATACCAATTATTGAGTTATTGTATAAAAATTGAGTTATTTACTCGTGGATTCTTATTATTTTCATTTGAGTTGAGCTGACTATTATTTGGCTTATCTAGAGGTTTGGGTTAGGTATCATTGTCACCTCCTCTTCCAACCCATCCAACAACCTGATCACAGAATAATATTTTTCTGTCCAAGGAGACAATTCAATTATCTTGTTTAGCTTCCTTACAATTTGACCACTCATATCTTCAAGGAGGCTCAAAAGCAACTGGAGTGGAGGTCAGCTATGAAAGCTGAATTTAATGCTTTAAATCGGAATCAAATGTAGACATTGATTCCCCGAGATTCTAACAAGAATATTATCGATTGTAAGAGGATTTACGGATCAAAAGGAATGTGTCATTGGGAAGGAATGTGTCATTGGGAATGTGTCAAAATAAGGGAAAGGATAAAAAATATTAGGATCCAAATAATTATGTGTCATTGGAAAGCTAACAAAACAAACATTGAATAATGATAAAATAGACAACAAAAAGAGAAATAAAAAAGACACATATATTTAACGTGGTTCGGTTAATTGACCTACATCTACAGACGGAGATGAGCAATTCACTATATAAAAAAGAGTATAAAATATCGAGAGACCATCATCACAATGAGTCACACACAAATCATAACACTTGTCTTACAAATTTTCCTCCTAATCAATATTCTCAAATCCTTACAGACTACATTGTGGATGCTACTAAATGAGAATGGAGAATCCTGACAAAACATTTTCCTTCAAGAAAAAGGTATAGTCAATTATAAAAGAATTATATTTTCTTTTTCATAAAAATAAAAATCAATTATAATAAATATGTTGTTCTTCGTATTTGATAATAAAATTAGGACAAACATCTAACAAAAAAATACCTCTGCCCCGCGGTTACATAACTGGTGCAAAAATGGCCCTCATTTGTTAGAATCCTCTACCTTGCCCAACACCGTCCTACATGACCTGACATGTCGTCCCACTTCTTCTTCTATCACCACTTCCCCCTTCACGGAGCCACCACAATCATCACCTCCAGGTGCAGTTAAGTTGAGTGTAATGGCATATTCTAATTCAAGTATCGGCATAAGTTGAAACCATTTATCTTGGTGGAAAGGTTTGATTTTTGTTCCGTTTATTTTGACTCCTATAACGTTTCTGTTTCTTGTATGTATACTGATAAATAATGTAAATGAGTTGCCTTAATCTGTGATTAAATTGGCTAATTTTAATCTCTCAATGAATGGGCGACGAGGAAGGGAGCCTTGGCGTAACTGATAAAGTTGCTGTCATGTGATCTGGAGGTCACGGGTTCAAGCCGTGGAAACGACCTCTTGTAGAAATGCAGGGTAAGACTGCGTACAATATACCTTGTGGTCCGGCCCTTCCCCAGACCCCGCGCATAGCGGGAGCATAGTGCACCGGACTATCCTTTAATGAATGGGTGACTCACTTATTTTTCAATGAACTATTTTTGGGCATTGATAATGCATTTTGGATTTACATGTATAATTATCCAATTTTTTTCAGTTGATCGAGCACATGGCCCTTCGTAGAAAGATGTGAAAGTCGAAAATTTGGGTACTAGGGTAGTTAGTTTAGTGTTCTCCTTGTCATACCGGTAGTATTAGCACGTACTTTAGTTTTCTGTTGGCATTAGATTTCTATAATTATCGGTCATTTCTTTCATTGCGGTCTCCTGATTATTTGTTGTGATTTATGCTACTTTTACATGGGTTCTCTCTGTTGTGATACTTGTTTTTCTCTTGTTTAATGTGGTGATTATGCTATGTGGTAAGTTTCTTTTCTCTGTGGTCAAATTGCTTGTCTGACAGCTGCGTTTATTTTCTTCAGAGGCTCATAAAACACATTAGTTTTATTTGTTTTTTTTTCCATTCTCTTTTTCCATTTCTTTTCTCTATCTTGTTAGACTCTGAGGGCTGAATAGTTCGTGTTGGTGGTGAAGGACGTGAATAAAATTCCTCAAGTAAACACTTTTAGAGCCATTGTCATTTCTTTGGTTACAGAGAGCGCAAAAAAAATGGATTTTGAATGTTATTTCGTCTTCTTTTTTTGTCTTAATTGTTGCAAACTCGTACTATAATTGCCAAATAGTTTTTATTCTGATTGTTTAGCCTTATAGATTTCATTGCTCTTTTTGAGATCAAATTGAGTACTCTTGAATAACCTTGATAACACTAGGACACTCAAATTAGTCTTGGGTTGGGGTTGGTAAGGTGGCATGCCACTTGGCGTCCACCTCAGCGAAATGTCATGCCATGTAGAATAGTGGTTGCCATGGTGGAGAATTCTAACAGAGGAGGGGTATTTTTGCATTAATATTCTTATCTTAGGGGCAATGGTGGATCGTAGCGCGCAAGTGATCCTTTTCGCATAGTGGAAGAGTATTTTTGACCCTTTTCCCAAAAAATAATGCGCCATTGCCCGTTGTTTTTCGGAGTATTGAACTGGTACTAGTGCTGTTGATGAGGTCAAAAATCTTCTCAAGGAATTATCTTCACACTACCTACAATTTTTATGACAACCTTGATGTCACCTACTTATGTGAGAATAACATTCTACGTAGCCGCATAAAGCATGTAGTTGTTTACCTCCACCACATTTGCCAATAGGTTAACGATACCACCTTATCTTCAAGCACATTCCCAGTTCGACCAGTTGGCTTATGCCTACCAAACCGCTTCTGAAAAACTCCTTCCATCGCCATTTGTACAAGCTATAGGTGTAGTTGCACATCATCTAGCTTGAGGGGGTGCACTAGAATGGTTCTATGCTTAGGTGTAGTTGCACACCGTCTTCCTATAGGGGGTGTATTTCCCCCATAGGAGTTCTCTCACAGGGACTCTGTTATTATCTTGTGTATATATTTAATTCATCATCTTCTTGGCCAAATTATTATAGTTAGAGTACACTTGCAAGATGTCAATTAAATGAACTAAAGATTGGGGGAAGATGTATATTTCAAAGAAACAATTTAAACAAGGTATTTCCTTGTTATTACATTGATGGAAATGGATTAAGCCTAGCCACTGGAATACAATTCAAAGGATGAGCTCTAGGAAGAGTGAAGCCAGTTCCCTCTTCCATGTCCACTTTACCATTCACTCCACCAGTAACCTTCCATTCAAAGCACTGAATCATGACAGCAAGGCTTGTTTGAACTACCTGCAATGCTAATGAAGTTCCAGGACAGCCTCTGCGCCCGCTCCCAAATGGCATAAACTGGTAGTGCTGTCCCCTGACATCCAATTGACCTCTTGTGTTCCCCTCTTCACCGAGAAATCTTTCTGGTTTAAATTCAAGTGGAGTTTCCCAATAGTTTGGATCCCTATTAATAGCCCAAACATTGACAAATAGTCCAGTTTTTGCCGGTATACGATAGCCACCAATGGAACAGTCTTCACTTGATTCTCTACCAATTATAGGAGCAGTAGGATGTAGTCTCAGAGTTTCTTTAACTATGGCTTGAAGATAGGGGAGGTTTGTGATGTCTGATTCTTCGATAAGTCGGTTCTTTCCAATAACGGTATCGATTTCTTCTACTGCTTTCTGCATAATGCTTGGATGGTTAATCAGCTCTGCAAGTGCCCACTCTGTTGTGATTGCTGAAGTATCAGTGCCAGCAACAAATATGTCCTGTTAAAAAATAAAATCCAATCTACAATTTTAGTCTTGTCGAACGGGAAAATTAAGTAAGATGTATGGAAGTAACAATACAGCAAATGATTTTATCATCATCAGGACTTTTTAAGTTTTCTGAATAGTCTATAGGTTACTGATTTTCAACACAATGAAAGAGTTTGAGAAAGACGCCAACTTATGAATTAACAATTCAATGATAATTGGTGACAACTGGCAACAAAAAGCATATTCTGTTCCTAAATGAACTATTTGATTATTGTGATATTTTCAAGATATTTGACATTTATCTCATTGCTCAGGCGGCAAAGTAGCTATTCATCCCAAGAGCTTAAAGTTTAGATGCAGTTGATCATTGTTAATTGTTGTTCATGAACAGATTATAAATGATCTTCAAATATTTCATATTATACTGTGTAATCAAGGTTATTGATCTTTAGTCGTTTCATATGAACATTGGCAGTAACTACTCTTATTTTTCTTTTTCTTCTGATGCATTTAAAAGGAGCAGCCCGGTGCACTAAACTCCCGCTATGCGCGGGGTCCGGGGAAGGGCCGGACCGCAAGGGTGTATTGTATGTAGTCTTATTCTGCATTTCTGCAACAGACTGTTTTCACGGCTCGAACCCGTGACCTCCTGGTTACATGACATCAATTTTACCAGTTTCTTCTAGTGCATTAAGGGCAACAAAACATTTAGAGTTAATTTCGCGTGTGGTCATTGAACTTTATCCTCTATAACATACTAGAAACTTACCAGAATGAAAGCCTTGATGTTCTGTCTTGTCAGTCTCATCTCTGCGTGTTCATCATCTGCTATATCGAGAAGTATATCAAGAAGATCTTTCACGAATTCGCTTCCATCGTTGCTTTGATATCTAGTCCTTCTTACCTCTTGGTGTTCGTTAATGATCCTATCAATCATCTGATCAAACCTGCCGCGAAGATCCTTGACCCTCTTTCCAAAACCTTGCAAATCCAAGTTCTTGCAAAACCAAATATAATCCGACAGATTAAATTTCCCAGAGAGTTCAGCTATCTCTTGAATCAGCTTCTTTACACTCCCAGCTTCATTTTCATTTTCCGAACACCTTTCCCTCATTAGCATTCTTGAAATTACATTATTTGTGACCCTCAGAAGCTCAGCTTCTACATCTATTGCCTCCCTTGCTTTAGCCTTTTGTAACAATAACTCGACGAAACATCTTATTTCATCGCGTCTTACAGGAAGAAGCAGGTCTAACGTACGACCACCAAGGAGTTCAGACATGATTATTTTTTTCATGAATTTCCAATAAGGTCCATAAGGTGCAAATAAGAAGTCTTGTGAGCCATAAGTCAAGTAGTCTACAATAGCTGTTTGTGGTCGATTTAGAAAGGATGTTTCATGAGTTTTTAGGAAAGTTTTGGCCATTTCAGGTGATGAAACAACAACATAAGGCACAGAGCCAAGCATTATGTGGATCAATGGTCCATACCTGTTTGAAAGCTTGTGAAGTGCCTGGTGAGGAATTGGAGCAAGAAGATGCAGGTGACCGATGATTGGCAAAGCAAACGGGCTTGGAGGAAGGCGACAATTCGCTCTGTTTCTGAATAGAAACCAGAGAAATATGCAAGAAGCTAGCCAAATATAGAAGATCAACAAGTAGCCTTGGATATCATCCATTCTTTGCAGCTTAAAGAAGAGTCATAAGATTGACTTTGCTATTGCTTCTGCAGCTATTTATATGATCAAGAGATGATGAATTGCTTATTTTCTAGGGTCTTTAACTTCTTGCATAACTTCATATTTCTAGCTTCTAAAATTTGAGGGCACAAAGCTCCTGCTATGCTCGGGTCCGGAGAAAAACCGGATCACAAGACTCTATTGTACCAGTCTTATCCTGTATTTCTACAAGAGGTTGTTTTCATGGTTCGAACCCGTAATCTTCTGGTCATAACTTTACCAGTTACGCCAACTAACGCCTCTAGTTTCTAAAATTTAAGGCAAAGACAAAAATAAAAGAAAGAGCACGCTACTCTATAGAAGCTGTCAACTAGGTCATGGACAATCACTGGTATTTGTGAGATTGTTAATTACCAAAAAGTATGACTACACCACGGTATTGACACGTTACTGCATAAACAAATACTATATAAAATTGTCTTCTAGTGTTATTTTAATATTTGCCAATAAGCAAGTTGATCACATCCCCGTAGGACAAGGTCAACTCAGTAAAAAAAAAAAAAAAAAAAAAAAACTAACAAAGAATTAGGACATAGACAACCTCACAACGTGATTGAAGGAAAATTGAGGAATTGAGAAAATAAAAGGAAAGACAGCAACATTAACATAAAAGAAAATACTAAAATTACTGATTAGACAATAATTAAAGTGAGACCCTTGCTTTTTGATAGTGTTCTTGTTAGAAATTTCGAGTAGGGACTGGGGAGCACTTCAATCAGTCATTTTCTCATGAAAACAAATGGAGAAGAGTATTCTTTTATATTTTTTCCAGCTTGATTTAAATAGAGTGTGTAGAGTATCTAGATAATAATAGATAACGTGTGCTAAGCAAACTTATAAAATTACCCTCGTACAAGTTAAATTATATAAAAGAATTATTGTCCCAAGGATTTTTTTTTTCTACTAAGCAAATTGATTTTGCTTGATTACTATATGATGCCAGAAGTTCTGCATTACCGCCACTTGATCACTATTTAAAGAAGCTTTCATAGCTATTTTTTTGACGAGTAGTAGGATGGATGAGCTTCGACCTAAATTCCAACGCTTAAACATGGCACCATTTTGATCCCCAAAATTAGTCCAATCCGTCCATTTGAGACCCCCGCTCCTGCCCAATTCCTACCATACAATGTCTAATTAAAAATACTACTTTCGGTCATGCAACATCCATCACAAAATCTCTCCTCTTAGTTAAGTTTAAGTTTTGAATTAAAAGTGATATGAAAAGTTACTGCAATCATAAAGCTAAATCACTCTTTCGGTTAAGATTTAGCAAAAACACATCAATAAAAATTCATTTATATATATGACAACCACTAAATAAAGAAAAAGAATTTGAGTGTGAGAAAAGGGCCACAATGAATGCTTGAGAAATAAATGGGCATTAATTTTGGGGGGGGGGGGGGGGGGGGGAAGGGGGTCCCAGATGGGATAGAACAAGAATGTACACCTCAACCCCTAACATGTTTTAAGTATTATTAAAGTAACATGTTGAACTCTGAATTCAGGGATGAGAATTTGAGTGTGTGAAAAAAAGCTAATATGCGCGAAAAGGTAAAATTAAGAACTCAATAACCTGAAAGAGCTAAAATTTTGAATTCATACACTTCAAATTTTGAATCAACCTATGTGTTCTCCGTTAAACTTTCTAATTAACAAAATCTGAAAATTAACGAAACAAGTCTGCTAGAAGACCGTATCTAACAACCATTATGAACCTTAATTAAAGAGACGCTATCTGATGTCCCTAAGGCACCAAACTTTCATCCTAGCTAAGACAAGACCCTCCTTGTAACTATTTTCTAAAGACATTTCTTTTACATTCTTACCTTCTTAATTAGGCTAATATTCAATTTTGGATAAAAAAGTTTTTAGTTCAACTAATGATATTCCCACTTTAACAAAAGTTTAATTTGGCCAGCACCATTTTAAAATGCCTAATTACTACATCCTTCTAGACTAAGTAATAAATAGATAAATCGAAGAATTAACCCAAATAGCCGATCACTTAAACTAAAAATAGCCGGTGTAGGTATAATATATGCACAATTTAGGTATTATATGTGTATAATTATATATAATCAATGTATAATCTATGTATATGACTAAAAAAAGTAAACAATGAATATGGCAGGTTATTTGTGTAAAATTTCTAGTAAATACGCATTCCCTTGTATATGCCAACCGCCTAAAAATCCTATAGATACAGCATACATATAGCCAGAGGTGGAGTCATGATTTGAAACTTGTGGGTTCGGGATTTTAGTTTGTTTATGTTACTGAGTTCTAAATAAATAATTTATACGTATTCATTATTTTCTTTAAGATAAATATAGAGCTTAGACCAAAGTTACTGAATTCGGCCGAACCTGCAAATTCTATGCTAGCTCCGCCCCTGCATAGCTCACCAAGCCCTTTAGCTCCTAAAACTCAAAGAGACCACACCACGTTTGGGGATACAAATCGGCCACGATAGTTGAATATCGAAGTTGTTTGCGTTAAAATAAGCTTGAAACCGAGCGTCGATACCTAACTGTTTAGAAGTGATTTTACTCAGATGATGCATGTTCAATTTTAAATATTTTCCAATTCATACATGAATATTTTAAAATGTTATTTTGTGAACTCATGCATGAACGAACGAGTGTGTTACACCATATTTTATGTATACAATGCATTATAGTGTGTATACGGTCAAAACCGAGTTTGTCATTCGTGTGACTAATCAAGATTGTAGCATGATGGACCAAGGTTCGTCATTATAATATCGAGCGGTGATGTGAAGTTGGGTTGTCGAGTTCGAGACCCAGAGACCGATCAATATCGAGATCGAGCCAAGGTCAAGCTCGAGACCCAGAGACCGACCAATGCCGAGATCGAGTTAATATCGAGCTCGAAACCCAGAGACCGACTGATATCGAGACCGGCCAAGATCGAGACCGAGCCAAGGAACAAAAAAGCCTTTATAGCCGCATTTGGGGAGAGAATATCGGCGGAAATCACTGCTTGAATCAAGGAAAAGCTTATTAATTAATCTATCATGGGATCCCCACTATGTATTTTTAATTATATCTAAAGTAGGATTCCCCCACTATATTAAGAGTGGTTATCATCTGTAAAGGGAAATAAACTTGCAAATATCAAATTCTAAACAATTTTTGTTTCCTAATACAATTTGTTTACCCTTAAAAATGGACAACAACTAAACTTATAATGTGTTCTAAGGACACGTGATTTCACTTAATACCAATTGATAAATATGAAGATTAATAACAAAAAAGAACTATAAAGTAAAGCAAACCAGTGTTAGAATGAAACTCAGCCCTCGAGTTTGGATACCCTCGAACTGGTTGATGCAAGAACAATTAAAATATAACAAGCTAATGAACAATAGTATAAACGAGAAAGAGAATTATATTGTTTTGATATATGTGAACAATGTATGTTACAAATGATTAGAACCCCCCTTTAAATAGTAGAGGAATTCCACTTATGGTATAATTCTAATTACAGAAGGAAATCCCATGATTGGATAATTAACCGTTTCTGATTTGATTCGTTCCGAGATTTACGCCATGATCCTCGACGAGTCACGGATATCTCGTCTTTCTGTTATTGTGCTATCTTCAATCTTGCTCGATATCTGTCTTATTTGGCTTCGATCGCTACTAGCCTCGATCTCGACAGGTTCCTCGATTCTGAACTCGGTACCTTATCCTCGTGATTTAGTCTGTTCTATTAGGAGGCCGTCCTTCGATGCAACCTTCTGATCTCGGTCAAATAGTAAAATCAGGTGGGTCCGGTTTTAACCGTATACAGATAGTCCCCTCATTTTTTGGAGTGAAATGACAAGAAACGAATTGAGCCTTTGATTTTCTACCTTGACATATCATGACGTCATCCTCGTGACGTAAGCGACGGGAGTGACCGAAACGTCCCGTCGGTACAGTTCCCCAAGCCATTAATGAGTGTCAGTTGGTGGTCGGCCACTAGTGCCTTTGAACCGTCGCCGTTAATCCAATAAATAGACCCCTTTCTCATTGATTAAAACTTTACTTTCACTTCCTTCTAATTTCCAAAGCTTTTACATCTCTTAAGTTCTTTCCTTCTACAAATCTTCAGGTTTTGCTGTTAATCCTTTCTCAAACGTCAAGTCCTATTATCTTCCTCTTCTTCAAACTTACACAAAAATGGCAAAAACATCGAAAACGGTACCACAAAAAGAAGCTACTTCATCTTCTCAACCGGCTGGTGGGAAAACGCCGGTGGAACCCCGTCTTGAGGAATGCATTCCTGGGGGGTGCGCGCTATACTCCGATTTCAAGACCGATAAAGTCTCGTCGATTCCTGGTCGATGTGAGCCAATGTCAAGGTATATATGCTCGATAAATGAGGGATACCTTAAGCAGGTAAAGAAAGACTGCATCTGGGAGTGCAAAGAGGTGGTGATCCCGACCCCCGAAGAAGATATCACCACCCATATGGAAGGGTTTCTAAGTGTTTACACTTACCCTTTCACGCTGGGCCCCCTCGACCCCGTCATCGTTAATTTTTGCCGTCAATATCAAATAACCCTAGACCACATTCATCCTTCCTTTTGGCGAATTGTTATTCTGCTCCGATTCTTCGTGAGCAAAGTCGAGGGGCTCCCTTTCACCCTCGATCACCTTATCAGATTGTATAGCCCCCGCCTCTATCGAGGCGGGTTAATAAAACTCCAACGTCGGGCTACCAAAGTGTTGTTCTCGAGCATAGATGAGGACAAGGATCGAGGCTTGTATGGGCCGGTTCATTCGAGTGAGGACTTCCGATCTAATCCCAGCCGAGAAGATTCCATTTCCTGATAAATGGAACATGAATCGTAAGTATGGTCTCATTGTTAGCTTCCATGTATTATTTGTTCCTTTGTCTTTTCTCATTGATGTCTTTTTCCATGATGTAGCGGTCGCTTGGATGCCTCGTGCGATTCCCAACCTCGAGAGCTGGGTTCAGAACCTGGCCTCGACCTCTACATACGCCGAGCGCTCATGGCGCGATTTAGCAAAGGGCCGATGGGATGCCAAGAATCAAGGTAAGCCCACTTTTTGTGTATTTGATGGTTTGATTAAGATGCCTTTCTTCTACTTATTCAATTTTCTTGTGTACAGGCCTGGGCAAGGATACGGTCATGAGGCCCCCGTCTGGTGAGGAGGAGACTTCGACCCTTGTTCCGAAGCCGGCGAAGGAAAAGAAGAGGAAAAGGACCTCAACCTCCGAGGATCCAAAGCCTAAGAAGAATCTGGTTAGTAAGCCGAAGAAAGACACTGTTGCCCTGCATGCGGATGTGATAAACGGCTAAGGGAGGAAGAAGAAGAAGATGAAGACGATGTCTCGGAACTGGTGGCCCGAGTGAAGAAAACCATCGAGGCCCCAAAGGCCACTGAGTCAGTGGTGGTTGAGGAGATTCTGCCTCGAGTCGAGAGGGTCTTGGAAAAGGACTCGGTCAAAGTCCCCGAGTCGTCAAAGATCGAAGATACCTCCTGCCGAGATGAGCAAAAGGTGGGTATGTCTGAAGGGGCCGGCTCCGAGGCCCTTCGCAGCGAGGAGAACGCCCCAAGTGGCTCACTTGGGCAAATAGATCTTGGAGACTCGCCGATTCTCCCTGCGTTTTCCAAGGAGGAAATTTGGGAGGCCCAAGCTACGAGGACTCCCGAAGTAGACGAGGCCCATAGAGGGGAGGACCCCTTCCGTGGTTACTTTATCGGGGTTGAGGATTCTACCAACCTGAGTGAAGCATCGAGTCTCCTCGATGAGGCTCAACAAGCCTTGAATTGGGTGAGTCTCAACTCCCTTTGTCGATATCATACATAGTTTATTTCTTCTCTTCCTGTCTAATTTCCTTTCTTTTTTCCGTATAGGCTTTGGCATTCTATCAGGAGGCGTTTTCAAAGTCCCGAGCAGAGCTGAGCCAATGTGAGGCTGACCACCGAGGGCTCACGGAGGAGAGAAATGCCCTTAAACTTCTCTGTGGGCAGAAAGAAGAGGAGATCAAGGACCTCCGAGCCAAGTTGGCCAAGGCTCACCAAGATCAGACCGACCTGATCGAGCAGGTAATGAAAATCTTAAAAGCTCATGGTCTCGATTCGGGAACGGTGGCTAACATTTCAATCTCACAGCTGTAGCAGAAGGTCAAGAGGATCGAGCAGTTCCGCGAGGAGTTCAACATGATGAAGGCGGAGACCTTGGGGTGGAAAGAAAGTATGGACCGCTTTGCTGCTGAAAAAGAGGCTGCTCGAGCCTAATTGTCATCAGTCGAAAGTCAGCTTCGAGGCATGAAGGAGAAGAGCTTAGCTCAGGCAAAGAAAATAGAGGAACTCGAGGCTCGGTTGGCTTTCGAACTTGCAAAAGCCAAATATGAAGCCGAGAAGGCAAAGGACGAGGCAAAGGCGATCGTGGCCGTTTACCAGGACGATGCTGAAGCCGCTCAAGTCCAAGAGAGAGAGGCAGCCGAGACCGCTCAAACTCGAGCACATTGGATTGCTGAACTCGCCAAATGCCGATCTCGGAGGGAAACCCTCGAGGAGATCCATGCTCGAGGTTTCGATCTTACCGACGAGATAATAACGGCTAAAGAGCATGAAGCTGATGCTAGAGTGCTGGCCTCTTCCGATGATGATGATGATGATTATGGCAGCAAGAGCGGGTCCGAGAATGGGGAGGAGCTCGATGGAGAAGAACATGCCCCTGAGGAAAATTAGGAATCTTAGGCTTTTTCTTTTTTGATTTTTTGTGCGGGACCCTGATCGGTCCTTGTAAATATTTTCGTATATATAAAAGATCTTTTTTCTCTTTGACTTGTCTTTATTCTATTTCCTGCCTCGTGAAAATTCTATTTCATTCATGCCTTCATGCCTTATGGAGATTTTTCTCACAAGTTTGGGATTTTAGGCAACTTGACCGAAGTCGGACCAGTGTAGTCTTTAAAATCGAGTGGGTACTTGCTCGAACTCGAAGTAGAGTGACCCTTAGGTTTTAGTTGAGTAAGGACGATTTCTCGAACTCAAAAAATAAAATGGCCCTTAGGCTCTTGAATTAGGCCAATATGGCCTTAAAAGAATGGTTTTTCCCCTTTTTCGGCTTGAAAAATTAATCATAAAAATTTGTCATGCCTTAGCACGAGATAAATTTGTACCCATTAGGTTTTTCAAAGATTGGTGTTATCGAAATCCATTGCTTTGTTATGCCTTGGTAAAATTGTCCGGGAGTTCAAACGATTCGATACCCCTTAGGGTTTTTTGAGGGTCGATATTATCGAGACCCTTAGTAATTCAACCGAAGGTTGCCTTTTTTAACCGATTTATGAGAATATTTGAAGGCCTATTTTATAACGGAATTCGGACGTCTCCGAACCGTGTTAATTTGGCTGTAGCCTTTAGTTTGGGATTTGCCCCTTAGGCTTGTTTCCTTGTTACACTTCGAACTTTAGTCCCCGAGTGGGGTGGCCGTGGCCTATAAAATTAAGGATTGCCTTTTTAAGATCTTACGATTTCGAGGTTTAGTAATTCGATCATGTCAATTGTTTGGACGGCAGTCCCCGAGTATAGGGTAAATTGTTTGAACTTCAGTTGTGATCGGCCCTTAAGCCAGTTTCCACAATAGATCATAAGTATGAAATTGTAAAGTATAAATTTCTCTAAGGCATGGAACATCTGGTAAGGAAAAATACTTCTTTCAATATATTATACATGCGTACATGTTTTGCCATTAGGGCTCGAGTAATCTGCATGGACACGGTTTATTTGACCATTTGGTCCTTTACCTATCGAGACCCTGTCGACACGAAGTACTTTCCTTGTAACTATCCGAAGGTGATGCCCCCCAGTATTCGAGGTTGATTGTAAAGGAGCCTCGGATATTGTTGAATTTCTCTAAGTTAGCACGAACAATGGTTGCCTCGTTAAAAATTTCGCCAGAAAAACCCATTTGGGACAAAAACCGATCTAAGGGAAAAAGAGTGCAACTGTGCTTTCAGACCTAAGGACTTTGTGTTTGAAGAATCCTTTGGTGTCTTCGATTAAACACCTGTAAATGGTTAGTATAAAATATAAACGAAAATGGAGAAGGTCATACCTTAGCAATAATATCGTTTGAGGAGTGATATGTTCCAATTGTTTGGTAATTGTTCGCCGTTCATCATGCCAAGTTTATAGGATCCCTTTCCGATGATATCGAGGACCTGATACGGTCCCTCCCAGTTCAGCCAAGTTTTCCTTCGTTTAGGTCTCAAGTATTGAGGGCGACCTTCCTCAGAACCAAGTCCCCGATTTTAAAGTGTCAAAGGTTGGCTCTTCGATTGTAGTACCTTTTGATCCGCTATTTTTGTGCGGCCATTCGAACGAGGGCGGCTTCCCATTTTTTATCTAGCAATTCGAGGCTTGTATTCATAGCCTCATGATTTGACTCTTCCATTGTATATCGAAACCTGACGCTAGGTTCCCCGACTTCAATCGGGATCAGAGCTTCAGCGCCATATACTAAAGAGAACGGTGTTGCCCGGTACTGGATTTTGACGTTGTTCGATACGCCCAAAGGACTTCGGGCAATATTTCTCTCTATTTTCCCTTAGCGTCGTTCAATCTTTTCTTTACATTTTGAATGATGGTCTTGTTTGTCGATTCGGCCTGTCCGTTCCCACTAGGATGATATGGCGTCGACAGGATCCTTTTTATTTTGTGATCTTCGAGAAACTTTGTCACTTTGCTGCCGACGAATTGCCTTCCATTGTCGCATACGATATCGACAGGCATCTCGAATCGGCATATAATATGGTCCTAGATTAATTCTATGACTTCTTTCTCTTTAATTTTCTCGAAAGCATGTGCTTCAACCCACTTAGAGAAATAGTCAGTCATAAATAAAATAAATTTAGCTTTACCTGGGGCCGACGGTAAAGGGCCAACGATATCCATTCCCCATTTCATGAATGGCCATGGGGATAAGACTGAGTGGAGTTGCTCTCCGGGTTGGTGAATCATCGGCGCATACCTTTGACATTTGTCGCACTTTCGAACAAACTCTTTTGTATCCTTTTCTATATCGGCCCAATAGTATCCTGCTCTGATGACATTGTGAACCAATGATTCGGCACCGGAATGATTTCTGCAGGTGCCCTCATGGATTTCTCGTAGGACGTAGTCGATATCTCCTGGTCCCAAACATATTGCCAATGGTCCATCGAACATCCTTCTATATAGTGTTCCATCTTCGGCCAATATGAATCATGCGGCCTTCGTATGTAGAGTCCTCGATTCCTTAGGATCCGATGGAAGCTTCCCGTTCTTTAGGTACTCGATATATTTGTTCCTCCAATCCCATGTCAGACTTGTGGGGTTGATTTTGGCATGGCCTTCTTCGATTACAGACCTTGAAAGTTGTACAATAGTCCCCGAGCTAATCTCATTATCTTCGACTGATGACCCCAAATTTGCAAGGGCATCGGCCTCGCTGTTTTGTTCTCGAGGCACATGTTGTAGGGTCCATTCTTTAAACCGATGTAGAGTCACTTGTAGTTTGTCCAAGTACCTCTGCATTTGATCTTCTCGAACCTCGAAGGTTCTGTTGACTTGGTTTACCACAAGCAGGGAGTCACATTTGGCCTCCATGACCTCTGCTCCTAAACCTTTAGCTAGCTCGAGACCTGCAATCATGGCCTCATACTCAGCCTCATTGTTAGTTAACTTGGAGGTTTTGATAGCTTGTCTAATTGTATTACCCGTGGGCGGCTTCAAAATGATGCCTAGCCCGGACCCCTTCACGTTCGAAGCGCCGTCTGTGAAGAGGGTCCATACCCCCGATGATGTACCCGACTTTAATAATAGTTCCTTTTCGACCTCGGGTATGAGGACTGGCGTAAAGTCGGCCACGAAGTCTGCTAAGATTTGAGACTTAATGGTCATTCGGGGTCGATACTCGATATCGTACCCACTGATCTCGACAGTCTATTTGGCCAATCGGCTCGAAAGTTTGGGCTTATGCAAAATATTGCGAAGGGGATAAGTAGTCACCACACAGATCGGGTGACACTGAAAATATGGTTTTTATTTCCTAGAGGCGCTTATTAGGGAAAGCGCTAATTTTTCTAAGTATGGGTACCGGGTTTCGGCCTCACCTAAAGTTCGACTAATATAGTAAACAGGAAATTGTGTACCTTGCTTTTCTCGAACTAGGACCCCACTTACCGCGATTTTTGAGACTGCTAAGTACAAGTAGAGTTGCTCGTGCACTTTCAGAGTATGAAGCAGTGGCGGGCTCGAGAGGTACCGCTTTCATTCTTCCAATGCTTGTTGGCATTCCGGGGTCCATGCAAAATTATTCTTCTTTTTGAGCAGTGAGAAGAACCTGTGACTTTTATCTGAAGACCTCAAGATGAATCAGCCTAGGGCTGCTATGCGGCCTGTTAATCTTTGTACAACCTTAACATTGTCCACGACTGTGATGTCTTCGATTGCCTTGATCTTATCGGGGTTGATTTCGATCCCCCGATTTGATACCATAAAGCCGAGAAACTTGCCCGAGCCGACCCCGAATGCATATTTCTCCGCGTTGAGTTTCATGTAATATTTCCTTAGTATATTGAAGGTCTCCTTCAAATATGTCAAATGGTCCTCTGCTCGCAGGGCCTTAATTAGCATAACGTCAATATAAACCTCCATTGATTTACCTATTTGTTCTTTGAACATTCGATTTACTAAGCGTTGATAAGTGGCACCAGCATTTTTTAGTTCAAACGGCATTACGTTATAACAATAGGTGCCATACTTAGTGATGAACGAAGTCTTTTCCTGTTCCTCCGGGTTCATTTATATTAGATTGTACTCGGAGTAGGCATCGAGAAAACTAAAGATCTCGTGGCCGGCCGTGGCATCGATCATGCGATCGATATTCGACAGAGGAAAAGAGTCTTTAGGACATGCTTTGTTTAAATCTTTATAGTCTACGCAAATTCTAAGTTTATTTCCCTTTTTAGGGACTACGACTACGTTTGCTAACCATTAGGGATATTTTACTTCCCGAATGGATCCAATTTTGAGAAGTTTGCCTACCTCTTCCTTGATGAATGCATGTTTTACCTCGGACAGGGGCCTTCTCTTTTATTTTACCGGGCGGAACTTCAGGTCCAAACTAAGTTGATGTGTAGTGATCTCCAGCGAGATCCCTGTCATATCTAGGTGGGACAAAGTAAAACAATACATATTATTGATAAGAAATTTAATGAGTTTTTCCCTGAGCTCGGGGGTTAACCCCGTACCTAGGTATACCTTTCGGTCGGGTAGATGCTCGATCAGTATGACTGGCTCCAGCTCTTCGACTGTCGATTTGGTGGCGTCGGAATCCTCGGGGATTATGAAGGATCGAGGGGTCAAGTATCCATCGTCCTCATCCGTTCCCTGCTTCTCCGACTGAGTCGAGGCTGGTGGCTGTGGTTGCTATTTAGCTTCATGTTTTCCTTTGTACTCCGATCCCTTTATTGACCAAAGCGCCGATACCAGTATTACTTCGTCGATGCGGACATCTCCTTGGCAGGATGTTGTTCCCCACATACTATTTTTACTCCATCCAGTGATGGGAACTTCAGCATTTGGTGAAGGGTTGAGGGGACCGTCCTCATGATGTGAATCCAGGGTCTTCCGAGCAGTGTGTTGTATCTCATATCGCCCTCGATCGCATGGAACTTTGTTTCTTGAATAGTTCCGGCCACATTTACTGGTAGGATGATTTCACCTTTAGTTGTTTCACTCTCCATGTTGAAGCCATTGAGAATCCGAGTTGCGGGTACATATGATCTTGTAGGCCGAGCTGCTCCACGACCCTCGATCGAATAATATTGGCCGAGCTTCCTGGATCAATTAAAATATGTTTAACCTGAATGTTATTCATAAGGATAGAGATTACCAAAGCATCATTGTGGAGTTGTGAGATCCCTTCTGCTTCCTCATCATTGAATGATAAAGTGCCTTATGGCACATAGTCTCGAGTTCGTTTTCCCTGGTGATTGATACTTTAGTGCATTTGAACACAGGCCCTTGTGGAATATTGACCCCACCAACGATCATGTGAATCATGTGTTGTGGTTCTTCCTGCTCGTTTTTCCTGTTTGCATCCCTGTCTCTAAAATGGTTTTTAGCTCGGTCGCTCAAGAATTCTCGAAGGTGACCCTCGTTGAATAGACGGGCCACCTCCTCCCTTAGTTGTCTGCAGTCTTCGATTCTATGACCATGTGTACCATGGTATTTGCATATTTGATTGGGGTTTCTTTGGGATGGATTGGTTTGTAGAGGTCTGGGCCATCTAGTATCTTTGATTCTCCTAATGGCTAACACAATACCTGATGCGTCGATGCTGAAGTTGTATTCTGATAATCGTGGTACTTCTGTGAGATCGGCATGTTTATCGAAGCTACTTTTGCTCATGAGCCCTCGAGAGTTTTGTCCTCGATCGTTCCTTCGATCATTTCGTATGGGATTGCATCCTGGGCCACTGTTTGTACGATCTGCGTTGTATGGTTGATACTAATCTCTATTCGACCGGGGTTCTCTGTCAATATCCCTTTGAGTTCTGCTGACGGGCCTGTTTGGATGAACGGAACCGGAAGGGGTCCTCAATTGATCATCCTCGACCCTGATCTTTGACTGGTACCGATTATGTACATCGGCCCAGGTTACCTCTGGATATTTAATTAAATTCTGCTTTAGCTGTCGTAATGCCACCGAACTTCGTTCGTTCAATTCTTGAGTAAAGGCTTGAACAGCCCAATCGTCTGTGACCGGTGGTAGTTCCATGCGTTCCATCTAAAATCGAGATACGAATTCCCTCAACATTTCGTTGTCTTTTTGTTTCACCTTGAAGAGGTCCGACTTCCTAGTCATAACCTTTATTGCTCTGGCATGCGCCTTTACGAAGGAGTCTGCAAGCATGGCGAAGAAATCGATGGAATTAGGCGGCAAATTGTGGTACCATATTATTGCTTCTTTCGACAAGGTTTCTCCAAATTTCTTCAGTAGAACAGATTCAATCTCATCCTCTTCCAAGTCATTCCCTTTTATTGCGCATGTATAAGAAGTGACATGCTCATTATGGTCGGTGGTCTCATTGTACTTAGGAATTTCTGGCATTCGGAATTTCTTCGGAATGGGTTTCGGAGCCGCACTTGGAGGGAAAGGCTTCTGCACGAATTTTTTTGAATCCATACCCTTTAGAATCGGCGGTGCCCCCAGTATTTGGTCAACCCAGGAGTTGTATATCTCTACTTTGATGTCATTTGCCTCGATTTTATTTTCTCCCGATTCAATTCGTTTAGTGATCTCCTCAAGCATTTTCATAATAGCGGGGCCAGTCCCCGATTCGTTGGCGTTCGACCTTTCCGGCACAGGCACAGGCTCGGTCCTGTGGACGACTTCTGGTTCGATCCTACTCGGTATTCGGTGCTGATTTTGTAGTTGTGCTATAGCAGCCTGTTGAGCCTGTAACATTTCGAATATCAATTAGAGGCTAACTCCACCATCTTCTCCGCCCTGCGTACCTCGACCACCTGATCGAATTTCCCTGCGTATGCTACCTTCTGGATCAACATCCAAATTTGCATTTAGGGAAACATGTGAACTGACATCGACGGGATTTGCAATTGGTACTTCCTCGAGGTCAGCCTGAGGCGCCACGATCCCTGGGGCAACTATATTGTCATTTTTTCCATGAAATCCGAGGCCGTTGTCACCATTTGTAGGCGCTGATTGTGAGTTTGACATGTTTATCCTGAAAATAAAGATTCTTACGTGAATAAGTGTAAAGCAGTGTGTGTTATCGGAATCAGTATTAAGCAATCACTATTATCTTTGGCCCCATGGTGGGCGCCAAACTGTTTACCATTAAAATTGGACAATAATTAAACTTATAATGTGGTTCTAAGGACACGTGATTTCACTTAATACCAATTGATAAATATGAAGATTAATAACAGAAATGAACTATAAAGTAGAGCAAACCAGTGTTAGAATGGAACTCAGCCCTCGAGTTTGGATACCCTCGAACTGGTTAATGCAAGAACAATTAAAATATAACAAGCTGATGAACAATAGTATAAACGAGAAAGAGAATTATATTGCTTTGATATCTGTGAACAACGTGTGTTACAAATGATTAGAACCCCCCTTTAAATAGTAGAGGAATTTCACTTATGGTATAATTCTAATTACAGAAGAAAATCACATGATTAGCTGATTAACCATTTTTGATTTGATCCGTTCCGAGATTTACGCCATGATCCTCGACCAGTCACGGATATCTGACCTTTCTGTTATTGTGCTATCTTCGATCTTGCTCGATGTTTGTCTTATTTGGCTTCGATCGCTACTAGCATCGATCTCGACAGGTACGTCGATTCTGAATTCGGTACCTTATCCTCGTGATTTAGTCTGTTCCGTTACGAGGCCGTCCTTCAATGCAACCTTCCGGTCTCGATCAAATAGTAAAATCGGGTGGGCCCGATTTTAACCGTATACACAACTTTCAATTAGTTTTCTAACACCAGATATAATTATGAGTTTATGATGGATTCTTACGATTTGAATGATATGATGATGCCAAAGGTGTCATTTATGGTATATAAAATATTTTAGGAGTAATCATAGATAACTGAGAGGATAATCGAACATGCGGATTCGATACAAAGAAACCATGTATGCCGGTATGGGGTCATAGAATGGCGGCTATGTTTTACCACTACGCATCAGTGAGAATGTTTAATGGAATATAGATCATCTAAATTGATTTTAATAATTAACAAACGTTTTCAAAAGAATCATGTTGCTCGAAGACTATTGATCTAAAGCTGAAGATCGTCTCCTAGTGCAAGTTGGTTTAAAAAAATAATTTTTAATAATAGAAAGATTTTGTTCGTGGACTAAAAGAAAAATATTGGCTGAAGAAATTTTTGTTCAATATGGAATAGTTAATCATGGGAAGACTTACATAAAAAGAAATATACGTGAAAAAGTTAGTTAAGGAAACCAAAACAAAATCCTTTTAGGACAATTATTTTCCTTAAGGAAGTGACCGAATTGCTTTAGGTCTTGGAGCTAAACTTGAAAAAGAATTACCGCCAACCTCACTCCTATAAAAAGTATCAGTTGTTATTCAAGACTACCGCTATTTCGTACAAATATAGAATTTGTTCAAGGCAAATAGCAAATAATAACAAGAAGGTGTGTTCATAGATTCAAGTTGATCAATTAAAGAACATGCTCTGGAAGACGAAAATGCTAAAGTTCTTTAGTTATTTAGGTTGATTCAATTGTTCTTGAGTTGTAACCTATTTGCTTTTAAAGAAGTGTACACTTCAAGAAATTCGCCAAAAACCGATCACGGTCGACTGAACGATTTTGATCGGTCAAACAACCGGCCGAAAAATCGACCGACGTCGGTCGATTTTTTAAAATATTTTATGTTTTAATTTTTTTATGAAACCGACCAACTTTGATCGATTTTATTTGGAACAAAAATGCGGGAAACTATTTTTGCGTCACCGGTCGGTTATTTTCGCGCGAGAATGCAATTAAAAAATATAAATAAAATAAAAGACGGCCTTAAAATAAAATATACCAATGGTCTAGTGGTAGAATAGTATCCTTCAACAGTACAGACCCCGATTCGATTCCCAGATGGTGAATTTTTTAATTATATAATTAAAATACCGACCGACTTCAGTCGTTTTTTGGCAATTTTTTCTTTTTTGAAATTTAATTGACCGACCGAAATCGATCGAAAAATACCGACCAAAGTCGGTCGGTTAGCTCTATCGACCTTACGATTACCGACTGCCACGAATCGGCCGGTTTTCGGTCGATCTTTGCCAATTACCGACCAACATCGGTCGGTTTTGGCGGTCGGTTTTCCCTGATTGTTTAGTAGTGGTAACAATAGGTTAGCATAAGCTTTGAGTTTTTATTTAACTTTCTAGACTTGAGTTAGTTTGGAAAGGAGTAGATACAATTGAGTTGATTATTGGAAAGATGCTAGATTTAATCTACTTGGCTATTGAGTTGTAACCTAAAATCTCTCTTTGAAGTTAGTAAAGTTTTGAAGGAAAATCCTAGACGGGTAGGTTGTGCTTTTTACTCCCTTGAGTAAGGAGATTTTTCACGTAAATTATTGTCACAACCCAAAATCTATAATAGGTCGCGATGGCACATAATGCCGGCGTTAGGCAAGCCCACAAGTGAAACTACTATTTATTTACCCCTTTTTAACATTTACAACAAAAGTTTTCCTTTTAAAAGAACAAAATAAGTAAGATCTTATGCAACCATACATACTCTTTTCTTAACAAAATACCAGCATAATAAGTACATCTACTGTAGTGATTAAAATGATAAGTACACTAGTACATAAATGTTAAAAGTCTCCAAATTCCGGTGCCGCAAGTACATGAGCAATCTAGAGAATATACAAAACTAATACAACTACTGTCTGAAAGTGATAGACAGAAATAATAAACAAGGTATAGGGAGACTCCGATGTTGCAGATCGTAGCAACGCAAGCAGCTCACCACTAAGTCTCCGTAGATGATCGACTATGCGCCCGCGTGACCACTGGTAGCACCTGTCTCAGTACCTGCACATTCATTGTAGAAGTGTGGTATGAGTACGAAAAATAACGCGTACCCAGTAAGTATCTAGTCTAACCTCGAAAAAGTAGTGACGAGGGGTCGACTTGACACTTATTAGAGGTCAAATAATAATATAAATATATAAAGTAGACATGGTGAGTGTACAACAAGTATCAATAAAGAAAATAAAAACAACTACAGTAAATCCGCTCATGAGTCTATATCAAATCACTAAACATATCATAATCGACCGTGAAGGCGCTAACTCAATTATTACCAAACCAAATCCAGTTTCGATTATTAAGCACGAAGCTGCCGAGACGAACGGACCAATCCCATAGGAATAGTGGTACTCAGTACTGCCGAGGCAACGGCCTGATCCCATAAGAATAGTGTTACCAACCTGTCGAGGCGAACAACCCGATCCCATAAGAGTAGTGTTACCATACTGCTGATGCGAATGACCCGATCCCATAAGAGTAATTTATTTCACTGCCGAGGCGAATGGCCCGATCCCATAAGAGTAGAGAAATTTACCTCGCTCGCAAAAATACTTGCGAGATGAGAAGACACGCATTTATAGTTTATCGAGTTTTTCCCAATTTTCTAAAGAAAAAGACTAAGTCGATATCTCTAATTAATATCCTCAATCTCAGTCCTAATCAAGACAATTAATACACATCATATGCATAAAATAGCACAATTAAAGGCATGATGTGATTCTAAGTCTACCCGGACATATCATGAATATAGTTACATACGGACTCTCATCATCTCGTGCATACTTAGCTCCCCACAACAAATAGTACACAATAATTAATACACCTAAGGGGATAAATTCTCTCTTATAAGATTAGGCAAGAGACTTACCTTGGTTCCAAGTCCTCAATCCGGCTCTTCAACCTCACTAGAACTCCTCAAACGACGTCGATGACTCCAAAACTAACCAAAAGTCGTATAAATTAATAAATATATGCTCAAAAGTTCATGATTTACCTATTAGAGTAATTATCCATCCCAATTTTGAAGATTCCTAAAATTCACGCCCGGGCCCACATGCCCGGATTCAAAAAATCTTCGAATATAAATGTTACCCATAACCTCACGAACCCAAATATATAATTTATTCCCAATTACATAATTAATTTTGTGGTCAAATCTTATTTTTACCAAACCCTAGATTCCAACAAAATCTCACAATTTTTCCCTTAATTTCATGTTTAATCTACCCACAATTCGTGTATTTAACTTAAGTATTGATAAGGATCACTTACCTCTTGATGTTGATGAAAATCCCCCACAAAATGCTCTCTCAATCGCCCAAGACCAAGTGAAAAATGAGAAAAAAGAGGATAAGTCATGTAATAAAAACCAAGTCTGCCTAGTGATTTCTTCTTCGCGATCGCGAAAGAAGTCTCGCGATCGCGAAGGCGTAACTGGCCCAAGCAGTGAAGCCCTTCTTCGCGAATGCGAGGTCAGTCTCATGATCGTTAAGGCTTGCCCAGTCTCAGCTTCGCGAATGCGGTCAGTTCTTTGCGAACACGAAGAGCAAACGCGATTGACCTTCCCCTCCCCCCCAAGGCCCTTTGTTCTACGCGAAGGCTACCTGTCCCAAACCTTCGCGAACGCGAAGGGAGAAAATGCACAGTCCCCAATTCCTTCTCCGCGAACGCGACTCCACCTCCGCGTTCGCGAAGAAGGAAACCAGAACCAACATTATCAGATTTTCAGACTTAGCTCCGGGTGGTCCGAAATTCAACCGAGCCACACGGGACTCCGACCAATCGCACCAACAAATCCATAAACATAATATAGACCTGCTCAAACTCTCAAAATACGTAAAACAACATCGAAAAAAAAGAATCGTACCTCAAAACCAACTTGAATCAACTTATGAATTTTAAAGTTTTCAATTAGCTCCGAACGCGTCGAATCATACTTAGACTACTCTGAATGACACCAAATTTTGCGTACAAGTCATAAATCACCATACGAAACTATTCTCAGGCTCGGAATCTCAAACGGACCTCGATAATACCAAAGTCTACTCCAAACCAAATTTAAAGAACTAGAAAATTTTCAATGAACTAACTTTCCACATTAAGCGCCGCAACGCTCCCGGGTTACCCGAACCCCGATCTGAACATACGTCCAAGTCTGAAATAATCATATGAACCTATTGGAACCTTTAAATCCCGGTTTCAGGTTCCGGGGTCGTTTACTCAAAATATTGACTCAGGTCAAACTTGGCCACATTAGGCCACTCTTAAGGAACTAAGTGTTCCGATTTAAACTCGAACCCTTCCAAACCTAAACCAACCATCCCCGCAAGTCATAAAATAATAAAAGTACATACGGAGAGTCTTAATTAGGAGAGCGGGGATCTCACAAGCAAAATGATCGGTCGGATCGTTACAATTATTGTGTTCTTTACATTTCTCACTAAAATCTCTATCTATCATAACTAACGTCAAAAGGCTTCTTTAGAGATGATGCTATAGAACTAAAGGGACAATCGGGGAGCATCTTTTAGAAAATTGAAGAGCTTTGTCAATGTTGGATCCAACGCGTCAAAATAATTCAGTACAATAATTGCTTTGTGGAAATTCAAAAGCCATGAAACAAATTCTTACAACTGACTTTTTTAAAGAAACAAGATGTTCATTTTGTATAATTCATAAAACAATCACCTGTATACTAAAGCTTTTGCGGTCATCCAGAGCAGGTGGTTGGTCTCGTCATTAAGATTTTATTATTCCTCCTTGTAGTTTTGGAAAATTATACAAGTTGTCTAGAGCGAGCATTGATGTCTTATACAGTTCTCTTGAAGCAGTAGCTGCAGCAGGAATTTATGCAGTTACCCAAGAAAGAAGGTCCTTTGGCTTCAAATTTAGCATTTTGTTTCACAATTTGAGCTTTATCGGCCTCGAATGGTTCATCTTCTTTATCAACCCTGAAGCTTGAAAAGAAATACATAAGCTTTGTTTTTACTAGCCATGAGTATACTGACAATGTCAGAAGGTTTATTTTTACTGGCTACAAAAAGCATAAACACGTGAAATGCATCTAGCTAAATGTTCTTGCTAGAATCTCTGAAAAGATTTATAAAAATCCTTAAATTATCCTTTGAGGTGACACAACATGACATCACAACAGAATTTGATTTATTAAATAAAATATCTTCTAACAGATTCCAAAAGCTTTGCATTACATTCGATGACGATCCTGTCATAATTTTCGAAGAGGAATTTAACAACTGTAGACTTGTGGCTGGTCATAAGCTTCTTAAAAATCGTTATAGTGTCTGTACCGACATCAAATTCTAGGATTTGCGTGTAGTCAACAATCTTTTTCAGATTCTCAGACTTCAACACATATCTTGCAATAACCTGATGTCAAATGCGCTCCCTCAACATTCATCTGTAATGCAAAGCAAGACCTGGATTGTCATACTCAGACACCAAATGATCCATAAGGTCCGTGGGTGCTTCTAATTAATAAGAAGCAACCAAGCGTGAATTAACAGGTTGCATTTTCATGTTTGCTATAATTTGAGTGGCATGTTTCCTCCAAGATCATTACTGTCATACAAGATTTTTATCTCATGTATAAGAGAATCTAAATCTTGTATCTTCTCGAAATGCTTGAGATAAATATTATCGCCAAAGGAATCAAGGACGGGTAGCAAGAATGTTGCCCGATGAACAACATCAAGGGGAACCTTAGGAGGCTTAGTCTTGGATTTGACATAGGAGTAATCCAACGTCTTGGTAAATAACTTCTTCAAATTACGCGAAGATTGTTTCATAGCCTTGTGAAACCTTTTCCCTTTATCTAATCTTGAGGTCTTATCAGTATTTTGTATCGCCGGTATCGACATTGTGGTTCAATTGTCGCTGATATCGGCATTGTAGTCCATTGTCAGTGACGGTGCAAGAATGGAATTGTTTGCAAATTGGGTGAGATAATGCAAAGCTCATTTGTGTTCTAGTATGATAAGAAAACATCATCCTACGAGGAAAAGGAAAAAAAGACTTTTTTATTATATAAAAAATTGAATAAAATTGAATTATTAAAAAACATTAGTATAGTTGATAGTGGTTCCTCGTTGAAAAGAAGCACACTAGTGCAACAGTGAATAAGGTCCAGCGGGCTAAGAAGCAATCCAATGGATGAATACTTTCTCAACCACCTAGTAAGAAAACAAAGGAGAACATATTTAAAGTCAAGAAAGCTTCACCCCTGCTTTCTCCATATAACAAAGTGCAATTATTTTCAACAATCTTTAAAACGATCAAAAAATAACCTAACCCAATTTATAAATCAAAGCAAAAAGTTGAAAATAGATAAAGTGCATTGTACGGAAGAGGCAGTAGTAATCGAAATTTGAATTAGATTAAGTGTCTTAATTATATTAGGAGTATTGTCTAAACCAAAAGTTTGGATTAGATTAAGTGTGTTACTTACAGATAATTGCTAAAATGTTTCTTATGTTGTTGATTATTCCTCACTATTATCAAATATTATTATAAATTTTTCTCTCTTCCCAAGCCTTGAAGAAAAAATTTCAATTCCTTAATTGTGTTTTCATAGCTTTTACTCAGTCAGAATAATTTTAAGTTAAATTCAAAAATCGTCAAAGAAAAAGACTTGCTTTTGATAGAAGCTTTCTGCGGAAATTAAAGCTTATTTTGCCAGTACTATTGGGCAATCTAAAGAGACAACACTAGAGCCAAGACATGGAGAATCGAACGATTGGAAGTTGTATATGTATCATAAAAAGAAATATATCCATAATTTCATCGAAAATACTTATATGAAATTTCACAATACGAATGGGCCAAGAAAGAAAATAAAGGAAGGAAAAAAGAAAATAAAAAGATACATGTAACCCCTAACCTAGCTTGAAATAGTGCACACACTGCACCTAAGTGCTCCCCAATTTATTACTAGAAAGAAAGCAGTTATATAAATAGTCTAAGGAGTATATGGGTGCGCTTGAACTCATACCCCTCAATGAGAATCCGCCCCTGAGTGCACCCACTCAACATGTAATATTAGCCGCTATTCTGTGCTCTATCAAAAATGAAATCATAAAATAAAGAAACTGTAATGTGTTCAATGAAGAACCCCCAAACTGCAAACCTAAGGAGTAGAATTGAAGAATTACTCCTGAACAATATAGCAATTAAGAAGAATCGAGAGACCGAGAGAGAGAGATTGATATTATTTCATAAGAATCAAATCAATAAATCCCAATTACATATGAAAGGATATTATATTCAGCTAATTCTCTAACCACCGTTAACTAACTTCCAACAACTTTTATTCCTTCTAACCAACTAACTAACTCTTTTGTCCTTAATGACTAACAGGTCCCCTCATCTTTTCTTTTATACACTTAGGTCCCATATTACAATTAGCATGTAACAATTCCTCCCCCCTCCCCCTTCAAGAGTCCTTGCCCTCAAGGATAATGTCTGGAAATTGCTGTATAAATGTGTGAACATCCAACCACGTATTGTCTTCAATGGGACAGTCAAACCATTTCACTAGGACTTGTGTGAGCACCCTCGGACCCTTTTGTAATTTCCTAGAGTCCACTATGGCTTCAGACTCTAGAACAATATGACCATGAGATGATAAAGCCATAGGTAAATCTGGAACTGTAGGCTTGTCACCAATGTGTTGTTTCAGCTATGATACATGAAACGTACTGTGGATCTTGGCATGCACTGACAATTCTAGTTAGTAGGCTACTATCCCAACCTTCTTTAGCACCTTTAATGACCCAAAATACTTGGGGCTCAACTTGTGATACGAGTGCCCCTTTAATGAAAGCTGTCTATACGGGTGCAATTTGACAAACACCATGTCTCCTTCTTCAATGACCTGGGAGATCTTTTCTTGTTAGCTTGTTCCTTCATCCTGGATTGAGCCAATTGCAAGTGGTGTTTAAGAAGCCTGATATTGCTCTCTCTGGCCTGCAAACTTCTGTTGACCTCCTCAACTAGTGAGCTATGTGCCACATAAGGTATACGAATGGGTGGTTTTTGAGCATATACCACTTCAAACGTCATCTTAATGGAAGAATGAAAAGTGGTGTTGTACCATCACTCAGCAAGGGAAAGCCATTGTACCCATTCCTTAAGTATGACATTGCACATACACCTAAGGTAGCATTTTACACACTTGTTCATTGCATCAGTTTGACCATTAGACTGAGGATGGTAAGCTGAAGAATGGTGAAGTTGAACCCCTTGAGCTTCAAATAGGGCTTGCCAGAACTTGCTCAAAAAGGTGACATATGTGTCACTAACAAAGGTCTGTGGCAACCCATGCAATTTATAGATGTTGTTTAGAAAGAGTTGTGCTACTAATGAGGCAGTGTAAGGGTGCACCAAGCTTATGAAATGAGCATACTTACTCAACATATCAACAACCACTAAAATCGCTGATTTATTATGAGACTTAGGGAGACCTTCTATAAAATCTAAGCTGATATCCTGCCAAATTTTCTCTGGAATAGGGAGTGGTTGCAGCAAACCTGGGTAGTTCACATTCTCCCCCTTGCACTTCTGACAAGTGTCACACTGTTTGACATATCCAAACACATAAATTTCCTCTTCCTCCATTAATAGAATTAGTTGATCCTATGTAAGGTGGCAGCCATGCTAGAGAGGCCCCCATAGCACTGTCATGGAAATTTTTTAGAATGTCTTACCTAAGAGTAATGTCAACACCCACAATAATTGTGCCCTTCCTATACAAGACCCCACCTCTCAACATGTATACCAGATAAGATAATGGTTGTTCTTCCAACTGAGTGATCACTAACTTCAGGTGAGCATCATTGTTATAAGAAGCTTTAACTTTATCCAGAAAATCATAAGTGACAGTTGATAGAGTTAATAACTAAGCCACAGTTAATAACTGAGCCCCAGCTACTAGACTCCTATATTTTCCTCCCCATTTTATACAGTATAGTATAGTCATAGCCTATCAGCTTTGCCACCCACTTTTGCTGACTAGGAGAGGATATTCTTTGTTCCAACAAGTACTTTAGAGGTTGATGATTTGTTTTGATTACAACGTGCCTTCCAATGAGGTAAGGTTTCCGCTTATCAATAGTTATCACAATGACCAACATTTCTTTCTCATATACGGAGAGTGTTGTACGTTTAGAACTTAGTACCTTGCTCATATAAGCTATAGAATTTTCAAATTGCGTCAATATAGCTCCAATCCCATGCCCACACATATCTATATCAATTACAAACTCCTTTGTGAAGTCTGGAAGGGCCAGCACATGAGTGAAAGTCATAACTAGCTTCAGTCCTTCAAATGCTTCAGTAGCCTCATGTGACCAGTCAAACTTATATTTTCTCAATAAGTTGGTTAGCGGTCTAGCTAGGACTACATACCCTTTAACAAATCTCTTGTAATATCCAGTGAGTCCCAAGAATCTCGTGAGTTCTTTGACAGTTTTAGGTGTTGGCCAATCTCTCATAGCTTTAGTTTTGCTAGGATTAACAGTGAAGCCTTCTTGAGTAATGATGTGGCCTAGGTAATCTACTGCAGTCTTCCCAAAGGTACATTTACTTAGCTTCACAAACAAAACATTCTCCTGTAGGATTTTGAAAGTCTGCTCCAAGTGTAGTAAGTGCTCAGACCAAGTGGTGTTATAGATGCGGATATCATCAAATAAGACTAATATGAATTTCCTCAGATGTGGTTGGAATATCTTGTTCATCATACTTTTAAATGTAGAGGGGCCATTGGTTAAACCAAAGGGCATGACCACAAAATGCATAGTGGACATGGTGTGCTCTAAATGATGCCTTTTCTATGTCATTTTTAGCCATTCTTATCTAGTGATAGCCAGATCTAAGATCCAACTTAAAGAAGTATTTGGACCCCCCTAATTCATCCAGTAACTTCTCTATAACTAGTATTGAAAATTTGTCCTTGACATTGTAATTATTCAATTGTCGATAATCGATGCAAAGTCTCCAGCTGCCATATTTCTTTTTAACCATCTCAATAGGTGAAGAGTAGGGGCTTACACTTGGTCTAATAATCCTAGAGCTCAACATTTCATCGATCATTCTCTTTGTTTTATCCTTTTGGCTGGCAGGGTATCTATAAGGTCTGACATTGATTGGAGATGTTCCTTCTTTCAAGACTATCCTGTGATTATGATCTTTGTGAGGAGGTAAGGCAGTAGGGACCTCAAAAAGAGAAGAGTAGGTGTTTAGTAGTGCCTGCAAGTCATCATGAAGTTCCAATTGTTGTGACTGTATATTGATGGTCTGCATGGTGCTCTGTTGGTGACTGGGATGCACAAATGTTGTGAACATCATGCTTAATTGAGCATACTTAATGAGAACCTTCTGCATTTTTTGGTTAGTCACCATCTTAGTCTCTCTTGGTTGACTACCCTTCACTGATATCTTTTTTTCCCCAATTTGGAATTCCATTTTCTGCTGCCTGAAATTCCACTTGATGTATCCTACTTTTATAAGCCACTGTATGCCCAAGACAACATCTGCACCTCCCAGTGGCATAAGTGGCATAAGTGGCATAAACCAATTGGTATTAAGTGAAATCACGTGTCCATAGAACCACATCATAAATTTAATTGTTATCCAATTTTAAGGGTAAACAGTTTGGCGCCCATAGTGGGGCCAAGGATAATAGTGATTGTTTAATACTGATTTCAATAACACACACAGCTTTACACTTATTCGCGTAAGAATCTTTGTTTTGAGGATAAACATGTCAAACTCACAAGCAGCGCCTACACATGGTGACGACCTCGGATTTCACGGGGAAAATGAAAATATAGCTGCCCCAGGGATCGAGGTGCCTCAAGCTGACCTCGAGGGAGCACTAATTGTAAATCTCATCGATGTTAGTTCACATGTCGCCCTAAATGCAAGTTTGGGCATTGATACCGAAGGTAGCGTACACAGGGAAGTTCGATCAGGTGGTCGAGGTATGCAAGGCGAAGAAGATGGTGGAGTTAGCCTCCAATTGATATTCAAAATGTTATAGGCTCAACAAGCCTCTATAGCACAACTACAAAATCAGCACCGAACACCAAGTAGGATCGAACCAGAAGTCGTCCACAGGACCGAGCCTGTGCCGGAAAGGTCGAATGCCAATGAATTGGGGACTGACCCAGCCATTATGAAAATGCTCGAGGAGCTCACTAAACAAATTGAATCGTGAGAAAAAAAATTCGAGGCAAACGACAAGAAAGTAGAGACATAAAACTCCAGGGTTGACCAAATACCGGGAACTCCGCTGATTCTAAAGGGTATGGATTCAAAGAAATTCGTACAGAAGTCGTTCCTTCCAAGTGCGGCTCCGAAACCCATTCCGAAGAAATTCCGAATGCCAGAAATTCCTAAGTACAATGGGACCACTGACCCTAATGAGCATGTCACTTCTTATACATGCGCAATAAAAGGGAATAACTTGGAAGACGACGAGATTGAATATGTTCTACTAAAAAAATTTGGAGAGACCTTGTCGAAAGGAGCAATGATATGGTACCATAATTTGCTGCCTAATTCCATCGATGCCTTCGTCATGCTTGCAGAATCCTTCGTAAAGGCACATGCCAGAGCAATAAAGGTTGCGACTAGGAAGACAGACCTTTTCAAGGTGAAACAAAAAGACAACAAAATGTTGAGGGAATTCGTATCTCGGTTCCAGTTGGAATGCATGGAACTACCACCGGTTATAGATGATTGGGCTGTTCGAGCCTTTACTCAAGGTCCGAACGAACGAAGTTCAGTGGCATCACGACAACTAAAACAGAATTTAATTGAATATCTAGCGGTAACTTGGGCCGATATACGTAATCGGTACCAGTCAAAGATCAGGGTCGAAGATGATCAATTGGGGACCCCTTCCGATTTAGTTTATCCAAGCAGGCCCGTCGGCAGAACTCAAAAGGATATCGATAGAGAACCCCGGTCGAACAGAGATCGGTATCAACCATACAATGCAGATCGTAGAAACATCGGCCCAGGACGCAATCCCATTCGAAATGATCGAAGGAACGATCGAGGACAAAACTCTCGAGGTCTCATGAGCAAAAGTGGCTTCGATAAACATGCTGATCCCACAGAAGCACCACGATTATCAGAATACAACTTCAGCATCGACGCATCAGGTATTGTGACAGCCATTGGGAGAATCAAAGATACTAGATGGCCCAGACCCCTACAAACTCATCCATCCCAAAGAAACCCCAATAAAATATGCAAATACCATGGTACACATGTTTATAGAACCGAAGACTACAGACAACTAAGAGAGAAGGTGGCCCGCCTATTCAACGAGGGTCACCTTCGAATATTCTTAAGCGACCGAGCAAAAATCCATTTCACAGACAGGGATGCAAATAGGAAAAACGAGGAGGAAGAACCACATCACGTGATTCACATGATCGTTGGTGGGGTCGATATTCCACAAGGGCCCGTGTTCAAATGCACTAAAGTATCTATCACCAGGGAAAAACGGACTCGAGACTATATGCTAGAAGGAACTTTTTCATTCAATGATGAGGAAGCAAAAAAGGATCCCCAACCCCACAATGATGCTTTGGTAATCTCCATTCGTATGAATAAAATTCAGGTTAAATGTGTTTTGATTGATCCAGGAAGCTCGGCCAACATTATTCGATCAAGGGTCGTGGAGCAGCTCGGCCTACAACATCATATTGTACCCGCAGCTCAGACTTTCAATGGCTTCAACATGGCGAGTGATACAACTAAAGGTGAAATCATCCTACTAGTAAATATAGCCGGAACTATTCAAGAAACAAAGTTCCATGTGATCGAGGGAGATATGAGATACAACGTATTGCTCGGAAGACCCTGGATTCACAACATGGGGGCAGTCCCCTTAACCCTTCACCAAATACTGAAGTTCCCAACACCATATGGAGTAAGCATGGTGTATGGGGAACAACATGCTGCCAAAGAGATGTTCGCGGTCGACGAAGTAATACCGGTATCGACGCTTTCGTTAACAAAGGGATCAAAGTCCAAAGGAAAACAGGAAGCTAAATAGCAACCACAGCCACCGGCCTCGATTCAGTCAGAGAAGCAGGGAACAGACGAGGACGATGACTACTGGATCCCTCAATCCTTCATAATTTTCGAGGATTCCGACGCCACCAAATCGACATTCGAAGAGCTGGAGCAAGTCATACTAATCGAGAACCTACCCGATCGAAAGATATACCTGGGTACGGGGTTAACCCCCGAGCTCAGGGAAAAACTCATTAAATTTATTATCAATAGTATGGATTGTTTTACTTGGTCCCACCTAGATATGATAGGGATCCCGCCGGAGATCACTACACATCGACTGAGCTTGGATCCGAAGTTCCGCCCGATAAAACAAAAGAGAAAGCCCCAGTCCGATGAAAAACATGCATTCATCAAGGACGAGGTAGCCAAACTTCTCAAAATAAGATCCATTCGGGAGGTAAAATATCCCGAATGGTTAGCAAACGTAGTCGTAGTCCCTAAAAAGGGAAATAAACTTAGAATGTGCGTAGACTATAAAGATTTAAACAAAGCATGTCCTAAATACTCTTTTTCTTTGCGGAATATCGATCGCATGATCGATGCCACATCCGGCCACGATATCCTTAGTTTTCTCGATGCCTACTCCGGGTACAATCAAATACAAATGAACCCAGAGGATCAGGAAAAGACTTCGTTCATCACTAAGTAAGACACCTATTGTTATAATGTAATGCCGTTTTGGACTAAAAAATGTTGGTGTCACTTATCAATGCTTAGTAAATCGAATGTTTGAAAAACAAATAGCTAAATCAATGGAGGTTTATATTGACGATATGCTAGTTAAGTCCCTGCGAGCAGAGCACCATTTGACACATTTGCAGGAGAACTTCGATATACTAAGGAAATACAACATGAAACTCAACCCGGAGAAATGTGCATTCGGAGTCGGCTCGGGCAAGTTCCTCGGCTTTATGGTGTCAAATAGGGGGATCAAAATCAACCCCGATAAGATCAAGGCAATAAAATACATCATAGTCATGAACAATATTAAGGTCGTAGAAAGATTAACAGGGTGCATAGCCGCCCTAGGCCGATTCATCTTGAGGTCTTCAGATAGAAGTCACAGGTTCTTCTCACTGCTCAAAAAGAAGAACAATTTTGCATGGACCCCGAAATGCCAACAAGCATTGGAAGAATTAAAGAGGTACCTCTCGAGCCCGCCACTGATTCATACTCCGAAAAAGGATGATCAACTCTACTTGTACTTAGAAGTCTCAAAAATAGCAGTAAGTGGGGTGCTAGTTCGAGAAGATCAAGGTACGCAATTTTCTATTTACTATGTTAGTCAAACTTTAGGAGAGGCCGAGACCCGGTACCCACATTTAGAAAAATTAGCGCTTGCTCTAATAAGCGCCTCTAGGAAATTAAAACTATATTTTCAGTGTCAGTCGATCTGTGTGGTGACTACTTATCCCCTTCGCAATATTTTGCATAAGCCCGAACTTTCGGGCCGATTGGCCAAATGGGCTGTCGAGATCTGTGGGTACGATATCGAATATCGACCCCGAACGACCATCTAGTCTCAAATCTTAGCGGACTTCGTGTCCGACTTTATGCCAACCCTCGTACCCGAGGTCGAAAAGGAACTATTATTAAAGTCGTGTACATCATCGGGGGTGTGGACCCTCTTCACAAACGGCGCTTCGAACGTGAAGGGGTCCGGGCTAGGCATCGTTTTGAAGCCGCCCACAGGTAATACAATTAGACAAGCTATCAAAACTTCCAAGTTAACTAACAATGAGGATGATTATGAGGCCATGATTGTATTAACTAGCTAAAGGTTTGGGAGCAGAGGTCATCGAGGCCAAATGTGACTCCCTGCTTGTGGTAAACCAAGTCAACAGAACCTTCGAGGTTCGAGAAGATCGAATGCAGAGGTATGATGCCGTCGCAAATTTGGGGTCATCAGTCGAAAACGATGAGATTAGCTCGGGGACTGTCGTACAACTTTCAAGGTCAGTAATCGAAGAAGTCCATGCTGAAATCAACTCCACAAGTCTGACCTGGGACTGGAGGAATAAATATATCGAGTACCAAAAGAACAGAAAGCTTCCATCGGATCCTAAGGAATTGAGGACTCTACGTACGAAGTCCACATGATTCACATTGGCCGAAGATGGAATACTATATAGAAGGATGTTCGATGGACCATTGGCAATATGTTTGGGACCAAGAGATACCAACTACGTCCTACGAGAAATCCACGAGGGCACCTGCGGAAATCATTCTGGTGCCTAATCATTGATTTACAAAGTCATCAGAGCAGGATATTATTGGGCCGATATAGAAAAAGAAACAAAAGAGTTTGTTCGAAAGTGCGACAAATGTCAAAGGTATGCGCCGATGATTCACCAACCCGGAGAGCAACTCCACTTAGTCTTATCCCTATGGCTATCCATGAAATGGGGAATGGATATCGTCGGCCCTCTACCATCGGTCCCAAGTAAAGCTAAATTTATTTTGTTTATGACTGACTATTTCTTTAAGTGGGTCGAAGCACAGGCTTTCGAGAAAATTAGAGAGAAAGAAGTCATAGACTGCATTTGGGACCACATTATATGCCGATTCGGGATGCCTGCCTAGATCGTATGCGACAATGGAAAATAATTTGTTGGCAGCAAAGTGACAAAGTTTCTCGAAGATCACAAAATAAAAAGGATCATGTCGACGCCATATCATCCTAGTGGGAACGGATTGGCCGAATCGACAAACAAGACCATCATTCAAAATCTAAAGAAAAGATTGGACGACGCTAATGGAGAATGGAGAGAAATATTGCCAAAAGTCCTTTGGGCGTATCGAACAACGTCAAAATCTAGTACGGGGGAAACACCGTTCTCTTTAATATATGCCGAAGCTCTGATCCTGGTTGAAGTCGGGGAACCTAGCGTCAAATTTTGATATGTAATGGAAGAGTCAAATCACGAGGCTATGAATACAAGCCTTGAAGTACTAGATGAAAAATGGGAAGACGCCCTTGTTCGAATGGCCGCACAGAAACAACGGATCGAAAGATACTACAATCGAAGAGCCAATCTTCGACACTTTAAAATCGGGGACTTGGTTCTGAGGAAGGTTACCCTCAATACTCGAGACTTAAATGAAGGAAAACTCTGAACTGGGAGGGACCGTATCAGGTCCTCGATATCATCGGATAGGGATCCTACAAACTTGGCAAGATGAACGGCGAACAATTACCAAACAATTGGAACATATTACTCCTCAAACTATATTACTGCTAAGGTATGACCTTCTCCATTTCCGTTTATATTTTATACTAACCATTTGCAGGTGTTTAATCGAAGACACCAAAGGATTCTTCAAACACAAAGTCCTTAGGTCTGAAAGCACGTGTTGCACTCTTTTTCCTTTAGACCAATTTTTGTCCCAAATAGGTATTTTCCGACGAGGTTTTTAACGAGGCAACCATTATTCGTGCTAACTTAGAGCAATTCAACAGTATCCGAGGCTCATTTACAATCAACCTCAAATACTGAGGGGCATCACCCTCGGATAGTTACAAGGAAAATACTTCGTGTCGACAGGGTCTCGATAAGCAAATTTTGTAAAGGACCAAACGGTCAAATGAACCGTGTCAATGCAGATTACTCGAGCCCTAATGGAAAAACATGTACGCATGTATAATCTATTGAAAGAAGTATTTTTCCTTACCATACGTTCCATGCCTTAGAGAAATTTATACTTTACAATTTCATACTTATGATCTATTATGGAAACTAGCTTAAGGGTCGATTACAACTAAAGTTCAAATAATTTACCCTATACTCGGGGACTGCCGTCCAAAAAATCGACATGATCGAATTACTAAACCTCGAAATTGTAAGACCTTAAAAAGGCAATCCTCGATTTTATAGGCCACAACCACCCTACTCAGGAACTGACACTTCAAATGAGTTCGAAGTATAGTAGGGAAACTAGCCTAAGAGGCAAATCCCAAACTAAAGGCTACATCCAAATTAATACGGTTCGGAGACATCCGAATTACGTTATAAAATAGGCCTTCAAATATTCTCATAAACCGGTTAAAAAAGGAAACCCTCGGCTGAATTACTAAGGGGATCGATAATATCGACCCTCGAAAAACCCTAAGGGGTATCGAATTGTTCGAACTCTCGGACAATTTTGTGCTAACACATAACAAACCAAAGAATTTCGATAACACCAACCCTCGAAAAACCTAATGGGTACAAATTTATCTCGTTCTAAGGCATGACAAATTTTTATGATTAATATTTAATCTGAAAAGGGGAAAAGCCATTCTTTTGAGGCCATATCGGCCTAATTTAAGAGCCTAAGGGCCATTTTATTTTTTGAGTTTGAAAAATCGTCCTTACTCAACTAAAACCTAAGGGTCACTCTACTTCGATTTCGAGCAAGTACTCACTCGATTTTAAAGACTACGCTGGTCCGACTTCGGTCTAGTTGCCTAAAATCCCAAACTTGTGAGGAAAATCTCCATAAGGCATGAAGGCATGAATGAAATAAAATTTTCACGAGGCAGGAAATAGAATAAAGACAATTTAAAGAGAAAAAAGATCATTTATTTATACGAAGATATTTACAAGGACCGATCAGGGTACCGCACAAAAAAATAAAAAAGAAAAAGCCTAAGATTCCTAATTTTCCTCAGGGGCAGTTTCTTCTCCATCGAGGTTCTCCCCATTCTCGGACCCGTTTTTGCTGCCTATATCATCATCATCATCGGAAGAGGCCAGCTCTCCAGCATCAGCTTCATGCTATCTAGCCTTTATTATCTCGTCGGAAAGATCGAAACCTAGAGCGTGGATCTCCTCGAGGGTTTCCCTCCGAGATTGGCATTTGGCGAGTTCAGCAATCCAATGTGCTCGAGTTTGAGAGGTCTCGGCTGATTCTCTCTCTTGAACTTGAGCGGCTTCAGCATCGGCCCGGTAGACGGTCACGATCGCCTCTGCCTCGAACTTTGCCTTTTCGTCTTCAGATTTGGCCATTGCAAGTTTGGAAGCCAACCGAGCCTCGAGCTCCTTTATTTTCTTTGTCTAAGCTGAGCTCTTCTCCTTCATGCCTTGAAGCTGCCTTTCGGTCGATGAAAATTGGGCTCGAGCAGCCTTTTTTTCAGCAGCAAAGTGGTCCATACTTTCTTTTCATTTCAAGGTCTCTGCCTTCATCATGTTGACCTACTCACGAAACTGCTCGATCCTCTCGACCTTCTGCTGCAGCTGTGAGATTGAAATATTAGCCACCGTTCCCGAATCGAGACCATGAGCTTTTAAGATTTTCATTACCTGCTCGATCAGGTCAGTCTGATCTTGGTGAGCCTTGGCCAACTCGGCTCGGAGGTCCTTGATCTCCTCTTCTTTTTGCCCACTGAGAAGTTTAAGGGCATTTCTCTCCTCCGTGAGCCCTCGGAGGTTGGCCTCACATCGGCTCAGCTCTGCTCGGGACTTTGAAAATTGTTCCTGATGAAGTGCCAAATCCTATACGGAAAAAATAAAGGAAATTAGACAGGAAGAGAAGAAATAAACTAAGTATGATATCGATAAAGGGAGTTGAGACTCAACCGATTCAAGGCTTGTTGAGCCTCATCGAAAAGACTCGATACTTCACTCAGGTCGGTAGCATCCTCGACCCCAATAAAGTAACCATGAAAGGGGTCCTTCCTTCCATGGCCCCCGTCTACTTTGGGAGTCTTCGTAGCTTGGGCCTCCCGAATTGCCTCCTCGGAAAACGCATGGAAAATTAGCGAGTCTCCAATATCTATTGCCATAAGTGAGCCACTTGGGGCGTTCTCCACGCTGAAAAGGGCCTCGGAGCTGGCCCCTTCAAACATACCCACCTTTTGCTCATCTCGGCGGGAGGCGTCTTCGATCTTCGATGACTCGGAGACTTTTCCCGAATCCTTTTCCAAGACCCCTCCGGCTCGAGGCGGAATCTCCTCAACCACCACCGACTCAGCGGCCTTTTGGGCCTCGATGCTTTTCTTCAATCGGGCCACCAGTTCCGAGCCATCGTCTTCATATTTTTCTACTTCCTCTCTTAGCCGTTGAATCACATCTGCAGGCAAGGCAACTGTGTCTTTCTTTGGCTTACGAACCAAATTATTCTTAGACTTTTGGATCCTCGGAGGATGAGGTCCTTTTTCTCTTCTTATCCTTCGCCTGTTTCGGAACCAGGGTCGAAGTCTCTTCCTCACCATATGGGGGCCTCATGACCGCATCCTTGCCCAAGCCTTTACACGAGAGAATTGAATAAGTAGAAGAAGGGCATCTTAATCAAAGCATCAAATACACAAAAAGTGGGCTTACCATGATTCTTGCCCTCACATCAGCCCTTTGTTAAATCACGCCGTGAGCGCTCGGCATATGTAGAGGTCGAGGCCAGGTTGCGAACCCAGCTCTCGAGGTCGGGAATTGCACAGGGAATCTAAGCGACCGTTGCATCATGGAAAAAAACATCAATGAGAAAAGACAGAGGAATAAATAATACATGGAAGCTAACAGTGAGACTGTACTTACGATTCATGTTCCATTTCTCATGAAATGGCATCTTCTCAACTAGGATTAGGTAGGAATTCCTCACTCAAACGAACCGGCCCATCCAGCCTCGATCCTTGTCCTCATCTATGCTCGAGAACAACACTTTGGTAGCCCGACGTTGGAGTTTTATTAACCTCAATAGAGGCGGGGGCTATACAATATGATAAGGTAATCGAGGGTGAAACGGAGCCCCTCGACTTTGCTCACGAAGAATCAGAGCAGAATAACAATTCGCCAAAAGGAAGGATGGATTTGGCCTTGGGTGATTTGATATTGACGGCGAAAATCAACAATGACGGGGTCGAGGGGGCCAGCGTGAAAGCGTAAGTGTAAACACTTAGAAACCCTTCCACATGAGTGGTGATGTCTTCTTCGGGGGTCGGGATCACCACCTCTTTACCCTCCCAGTTGCAATCTTTCTTTACCTGCTTAAGGTATCCCTCAGTTATTGAGCATATAAACCTCGACATTGGCTCGTATCGACTAGGAATCAACGAGACTTTAATTATCTTGAAATCAGAGTTTAGCGCACACCCCCCAGGAATGCATTCCTCAAGATGGGGTTCCACCGGCGTTTTTCCACCGGCCGGTTGAGAAGATGAAGCAACTAATTTTTATGGTACCGTTTTTGATGTTTTTGCCATTTTTGTGTCAGTTTAAAGAAGAGGAAGATAATAGGACTTGACTTTTGAGAAATGATTAAAAGCAAAATCTGAAGATTTGTAGAAGGGAAGAACTTAAGAGATGTAAAGTTTTGGAGATTAGAAGGAAGTAAAAGTAAAGTTTGAATCAATGAGAAATAGGTCTATATATTGGATTCACGGCGACGGTTCAAAGGCACTAGTGGCCGACCACCAACTGACACTCATTAATGTCTTGGGGAACTGTACCGACTGGACGTTTCGGTCACTCCCATCGCTTACGTCACGAGGATAACGTCATGACAGGTCGAGGTAGAAAATCGAAGGCCCAATTCGTTTTTTGTCATTACACTCCAAAAAATGAGGGGACTATATGTATACAGTTAATACCGGGCCCACCCGATTTTACTATTTGACCGAGACCGGGAGGTTGCATCGAAGGAAGGCCTCGTAACGGAACAGACTAAATCACGAGGATAAGGTACCGAGTTTAGAATCGAAGTACCTGTTGAGATCGAGGCTAGTAACGATCGAAGCCAAATGAGACAGACATCGAGCAAGATCGAAGGATAACACAATAACAGAAAGGCGAGATATCCGTGACTGGTCGAGAATCATGGCGTAAATCTCGGAACAGATCAAATCAGAAATGATTAATCAGCTAAATCATGGAATTTCCTTCTGTAATTAGAATTATACCATAAGTGGAATTCCTCTACTATATAAAAGGGGGTTCTAATCATTTGTAGGAGAGATTGTTCACAGAGATCAAAGCAATATAATTCTCTTTCTCGTTTATACTATTGTTCATCAGCTTGTTATATTTTAATTGTTCTTGCATCAACCAGTTCGAGGGTATCCAAACTTAAGGGCTGAGTTCTCTTCTAACACTGGTTTGCTTTACTTTATAGTTCATTTCTATTATTAATCTTCATATTTATGTATTGGTATTAAGTGAAATCACATCATAAGTTTAATTGTTATCCAATTTTAAGGGTAAACATCCTTCAAACTAACTAACTAACTCTTTTGTTCTCAATGACTAACGAGTCCCTTCATCTTTTCTTTTGTACACTTTGGTCTCATACAACAATTAGCATGTAACACAAACTACGGAAATTAATTTTCGGAAAGGAATTGTACTTAAAAGAAAATTTTTTGTGTTTTTGCTAACTCATCAAGAAGTCCAAAAGATGAAGCGCGAAGCACAACATTTGAAAGTAGCTTCTGTTATCTATATCCAATTGAAATTCCCATTACACCTATTGATCGACAAGCAAGGATTGTCTACCTGTTTCCCAAGCCGCTTCTATACATTAGTAAAGTAAAGTTTACATGATTTGGAGTACTTAAATTTTGATGTAAATTTATACAGAGATTCTTCGAGTTTTCAAAAATAAAATTTGTATATTTGAAAAAAAAAATTAAAAAAATACTATAAGTAAAAATAGTTAATAATTTAGAAGAATCTTTTCAACTCTCTAAGTAGTAAATGAGTCAAATAAAGGAGAGCCGAGGATATAGTTATTACTTATTAGTAAAGTAATAGTAACATGCAATTGATAGACTACATACGGTACACTAATCTAATCAAAATTAATTCCTCCAACCCACTTACAAAACAACAAATTTCAGTCCTAGTCCTCTGAAAAAATAGAGGAATTTTCAGCTTCTAAAGAGAACTTGAAGAATCATAAAAAATTATATATATGATGCGTAGGTAGAGGATGATGTAGATAATACCTCTACCATACTTGGTCTCACATTAGACTCACCGTGCAAATTGCAATGTTTCAGCTATTTGAACAATGGTACTGCGGTCCAAATCTGCCCCAAAGGGATTTGGCCCCCCCACCTAATTGTAATGACTTTTCTTACTCCTTAGCAATCACTCTACCTAATTGTAATGACTTTTTATGCCTTAGCAACCACCCTACCTAATTTTAAGGACTTTTTGTGCCTTAGTACTCCTATAAATAAGGAGTTCTTCTCATTCATTGAGACACTTCATTATTGATTAAGTATATCATACTTTGAGAGTTCTTTTGAACCTTTGTTACTTGTGCTTTGAGATTTATCTTTCAACCTTTACTAGTTCATAGTTCAAGGTAGTAAGATTACTTCTCTATTGTGATATCTTTGATTCCTTTGTGGTATTCATTAATGATAAGTTTTTATAGCCACACAGAACACTGACATGTTTAACACCATAAGTTTCAAAAGAATTAACTAGCATTTGGACATAGATTTGATTGAAACTTGAAAAAAAAAAAATTGAAGTTGTGTTGAAAAATAATTTTTGAAAGCTGAAGTTATGTTTTGACATATATTTTATTTGAAGTAAAGTTGATGTTTTGTGAGTAGAAGAAAAAATTTTACCTAAAAACTGCCATAAACCTATTTGTGGGAATTTAGAAATTTTGAAATTGTTTTTCCGAAAACATGATTATATTTCATAAACAAACAATGTTTCTAATATTTTTTTGAAAAATGAAGCCAAAATTTATGACCAAACGGGAGCTTATTGTCACACAAATTTTATGACTTGTTTAGGATCACAAGTTCTAAAATTTTTTATTTATTCGTTAAATTTCACACACAGTCAAATAAATTCACATAAATTGAAACAGAGTGAGTAATATTGAATCTTTAGTTTAGCTCATTTTTATTCGTTTTCCTTGATTATATATGTATCATTGGCTTGCCCCTGGAAATCACTTCTTGCAATGTTTTGTAGCACTCTGTTTTGAGGTACCAGAGTAGATCCATAATTCGTGTCTTAAGCAGAGAGTTCACTGGACACTCTAGTGAGCTAATTTGATCCACATGTGCCTTTTTGTTAAGTTTGAAACAGTCTAGTTGTATTATACATTCTAGAGTACTTGCTCCCATATACTCACTTTAGATACTTGTTTCCATCATTTATGTTGAGATATTGGCTTAAGTATTTATTTTGCATAGATAGTGTTGAGTATTAAGATTTTGATGATTAACAAAGTTTGTTCAGACGAAATGTTCTAAGAACCAGGTCATCAACGTAGTTACTTATCTGCTCTAAGAACCAGCTACTCAGAGTTAAGGACCAGCTCCTCAAGATTGATGATTGTACGTCTTGCAAGATAGTAATTTTATCTCAAAATTACCCAGGCCCGAGTTTGTTGGATGAAAACTGCTAAACATGATAAGGATTGTTGTCTAAGGAGATACGCATGCATAGGTGGGAGACAAGAGTCCCAAGACTTGTGGAGGCCTTGGAGAAGTAGGAGTCCTATCAAATGAGAAGCTGACTATGCATAGGACTCCTAGAAGATCTGGGAGTCCAGGGAATTTAAATACTATCCTTTTGGACTGCTGGGATCATCCTTTTACACATCAACTGAAGAACTACATTTTTCTACACTCAAGTTGAGTACCAGTATTGTGTTCTTCTTCAGTCAGTCTAGTAAATGTATTTTAGGAAATCGAGTTGCAAATACATGCAATAGGAGTACTGGAGAGTATTGAGTTACAAATTTGTAATCGATACATTTGGCTCATTGTTCTAGTGAAGTTGAAGTTGAAAATCCTATGTCGTAGGTCATGGTTTTTTCACCTTTTGAGCCGGGTGATTTTCCATGTAAAAATTATTGTGTTTACTTTGTTGCTTATTTTTACTTTACGCTTAAAGAGTAAGGTAAAGAACCAAGTTCTTTAGTAATCCATAAAGGCACTCAAACTAACAATTGGTATCAGAGCTGGTTATCTCACACACAGCTAACACCTAAAGAGATCTTGGAATCAAAATGAGTGCTCCACCTGGAATTAACGAAGGACAATCAATTACCAAACCACCCATGTTTAATGGAAAATACTACAGTTGATGGAAAGCAATAATGGAAGATTTTCTGACAGTTGAAGATTATGAACTATGGACCATAGTGAACCAAGATCCACTAACTCCTATTAAACAAAATGCGCAAAATGAAACTGTTCCTAAGGACCTCTCTGAATTTGTGGCAGCAGATTTCAGAATGATGGAGAAGAATGCAAAGGCTAAGAAAATCTTTATCTGTGGACTTGGTCCTGATGAGTACAACGGGATATCAGCTTGCTCCAATACAAAGGAGATTTAGGATGCACTCCAAATTGCTCATGAAGGAACAAACCAAGTAAAGAGATCAAGGATAAAATTATTTATGAGAAACTATGAGTTGTTCTCCATGGAGGAGTCCAAGCCCGTCCAGGAGATGATGACTAGGTTTATCATAATAACAAATAAACTGAAATCACTTGGTAAGGTTTTAACCTCAGAAGAGTTGGTTAGCAAAGTTCTAAGAATTCTTCCGGCTTCATGGGAATCAAAAGTCACAGCTATTCAGGAAGCCAAGGAGCTGGATAAGATCTCACTTGATGAGTTGGTTGGAAACTTAAAGACTCATGAAATGAGAAAGATAGAACTGCGCAAGAAAGAACCAAAGAGGGATAAGGCCTTGGTCCTTAAGGGGTCTGAAGAAGATGAATCTGACAGTAATGATCCTAACCTAGCAAAGGTTGCTAAGTTCATGAAGAACTCCAAAAATGCATCTAAGAGAGAGAACAACGGTAAGCATAAGCAGATCGACAAAGCTACTTATGATGGGAGCTACAAGTATAGCAAGCTATACCACAGGGTCAAAGACTGCCTAATGTGGTAAATTAAATGGAGGAAAAAATGAGCTGAATAGGAGAAACGGGAAAAAATAAGAGAAAAGTGTCCAAGCAAAGGAAAAATCCTAGGTAAAGGATTCATTGAAGCGATGAACTAGGCCTTTGTAGCAGCATATGAGGACAATAGAAGTGATAAAGAGGAATCAAAGGAGGATGAGGCCAAAAGTCTCTATGATGTAATTGATGCACATGAGACAGTGGAGACAGAACCTCCACTAAAGCTTGGAATGCACATTGGAAGACCTTCTCTATTTGATGGACATCACTATGATGAATGGAAGATGCGTATGGAAACGTTCCTTCAAGCCACTGACTTTGACCTATGGGTAATTTTCAGTCATGGACCAATCATACCTACCAAAATGGACGGTGAAGGTAACTTTTTGCAACAAGACAAAAGAGGAATATGATGATGAAGATCGTCAGCTAATCCAGAAAAATGCCAAAGCAAAGAACCTGCTCTACAGAAGTTTACCCAGAAATATTCTCTACAAGGTGTCCTCTTGTATCTCTACCCATGATATATGGAGGACCTTGGAAGCTGATTTTGGAGATGAAAACATTGAAGTGGCGCTGATGGCAATTGAAGAAAGCCAAACAGACGAAGAAGTGATAAGAATGATGGCCATGAGTGATTCAGAGACTGAAGATGAAACAAATCAGGTAAGTATCTATAACTTGAAAGAAAACATTCATGCTATGTCTAAACAATAACTAATGGCCATAATTGTGACCATGATGAGTGAGATGGACAAAATGAGAGCTGGAAATGATCAGTTAATATTCAACCTTTCATATGTCAAACCTGATCTAGAATAACTTGAATCTACCAAAGCTGATCTTGAAGGACAGGTCAAAGACCTTAAGAACCAGGTTCTTGAGCTCACTTCTAAAAATGAGAAGTCATCTGATACACATTGTAAGGGAAAGATGAGTGATCTGCAAGATAATCTTGAAAAGGAATTAAAAAGGGCTAAAGATAATCTTTGTGATGTTGGAAGTAGGAATAAAATTCTGCAAAAAACATCTAGAAAAAGGGTAATTATGAACTAGCTAGGCTAAGCAAGTGGCATAGATCCTCAGATGCATTAAATTGGCTAAATAAAAATGGCAGCACTAACAAATCAGGAATTAGCTATAGAAAACTTGTTCCCAAATTTGATCCAAAGTATGTAGGAATTTCTTATAACAAAATGTGCACTCATTGTGGAAAGGTAGGACACTTTAGAGATACTTGCCCTGCCTTAATTCATGCTCAATTTAAGAACACTTTTGTTCTTGCTAAAGAAGAGGAACTAAATTCCAAGCCTCTTGTCCAAACTAATTGGACTAAGGTTAACAAGAAAACATTTATTAATCCTCTTCCCTTCTGGGCAAGAAAAAATCTAATTCATCCTTTTTCAAATAAAAAGGAACTCAATTTTGTCTGTTTTCCCAAGACTAACTTATGATTTCTGGTGCATGCTAAAGTGAGAGGGAAAAATCAAGACTAGTATCTAGACAGTGGATGCTCAAGATATTTGACTGGAGAAAAGAAAAACTTTCTCTCACTGACAGCCTTCCAAGGAGGGAGTGTGTCATTTGGAAATGAGAAAAAGGGCTAGATAACATGTATCGGTAAGGTCGGTAAGTCACTCTCTCATGCTATAGAAGATGTGTATGGTAAGTCACCTCAGACAAGGTATGTGATGCCTATGTTAGAGGAAAACATGTAAGGTCACCTTTTAAATCTAAAAAGGTTGTCAGCACCTCCAAATCTTTGGAACACCTTCACATGGACCTATGTGGACCATTGAGAGTGAGGAGCATGGGAGACAAGAGGTATATATTTGTCATTATAGATGACTTTTCTAGGTATACATGGACTCTATTTTTGGGATCTAAAGATGAAACTTTTTATGTTTTTGTGTGTTTGTCAAAATGATCCAACAGAAACTAGGCTGTAATGTTTTAAGTATAAGAACATACCATGGAACTGTATTTGAAAACTCTAAATTCCTTGAGTTCTGTAACACACATGGCATTGATCATAACTTCTCTGCACCTAGAACTCCATAACAAAATGGTGTTGTAGAAAGGAATAATAGATCTCTAGAAGACATGGGAAGGACCATGTTGATTGCTGGTGGACTGCCTAAGAGCTTCTAGGCTGAGGCAGTCAATATTGCTTGTTATTTGCTAAACAGATGCATGGTCATACCTATTCTTGAGAAAACTCCCTATGAGTTACTTCGAGGGATAAAGCCCAACATCACTCACCTAAGAGCATTTGGGTACAAATGTTTTGTGCACAATAATGGCAAAGAAGCTCTAGGTAAGTTTGATGACAAAAGTGATGAGGGAATTTTCTTGGGTTACTCTCCACATAGTAAAGCCTATAAAGTTTTTAATAAAAGAAATATATGCGTAGAAGAGAATGTTCATGTTATTTTTGATGAATCTAACAACTTGGTTGAGAAAGGTCTGCACGATGAAGAGTATGATATAGGACTCACTGGTGAATGAGCTTCTAAGGAACCTGAACTTCAATCTGAAGATGGATCAGGAGATCCTAAGGAAGTTGTGAGTGATCATGAGGAATAAGAAGAAGACAGAACTACTCTGACTGCTAACCAGACTGATGAAGTTATACCTATTGACATTGTTCCTTTGGGTCACTCCTTGGGTGAACCATCTCTGGGAATGCAGATTAGGCCATGGAAACATCAAAGTTCACACCCTCTTGAGACCATCATCTCCGATCCTAATGCTAAAGTGCAAACTAGGTCATCGCTGAGAAATCTATGTGCACTTACATCATTCCTCTCATAGATTAAACCTAAGAACATAAAGGAAGCTCTAAAGGATCCATATTAGATTATAACCATGCAAGAGGAGCTAAATCAGTTTGAAAGAAGCAAGGAATGGCACTTGGTACAACGACCCAAGAATAGAATTGTCATAGGTACTAGATGAGTATTCAGAAACAAGCTGGATGAACAAGGAAATATCACAAGGAACAAGGCCATACTTGTGGTTCAGGAATACAATCAAGAAGAAGGCATTGACTATGTTGTAACATTTGCACCTGTATCTAGAATGGAAGCTATAAGGATGCTAATAATTTGTGTTGCACATATGGTATTCACCCTATATCAGATAGATGTAGAGAGTGCATTCTTGAACGGTTATCTGAAGGAGGAAGTATTTGTTAAACAACCTCCTAGGTTTGAGAGTGAAGAATTTTCTGACTATGTGTTCAAGTTAGACAAAGCATTGTATGGACTGAAACATGTTCCAATAATTTGGTATGAAAGACTCTCAAAATTCCTCTTAACCAATAAATTTGTAAGAGGAAAGGTGGACAACACACTATTTCTAAGGAGCAAAGGCAAAAATATTCTGATTGTACAAGTATATGTGGATGACATTATCTTTGGATCTACTAATGAAGCAATGTGCAAATAATTTGCTAAGATAATGGGGAATGAGTTTGAAATGAGCATGATGGGTGTGTTGACGGCCAATTTTGACCCTCCCTTTTAAAATTAATTTACTTGTACTTAATAATTTGAAATAAATGTTTTGAAAATATTTCTTATCAATAAATTTCTATTCTTACAAATTAATTAAGTATTAGTTTTGAAATTAATCGTTAAGCATTGGTAATATGTAATTACAAATGTACTTACTATTTTAATATTATTAAAATAATTTTTAAATATGCCATAGAGGTTTCTATGATTGATTTAACGAATTACTTCTTTAATATTTGATTAATTAGATTACTAGGTTCAAAATTGGTGTTGTAATTCCGAAAATAAAGTATTTCATAAACAATTTATTACAATTATTAGTAGTATATTTGATATTTGTAATTTTACTATATTTTATTGGAAATTATTTAAGTTTAATTAAATTAATTTTTAAAAAGGTTAAAGACTAAAGGCTACAATTGCAATTCCTCAATTTAATACGAAGTGGCTACCATGTAAATCCATTTTAGCCCAAAAATCAAGCCCAATCCGGAATTGATCCTGTCCAAACAACCTCTTCAATCCACCTTGGCAATTCATGCCACTCCCTTTAACCTAATAGCAGTGTGCCACATCACCCGTCTCCAACACACACACAGAAGAAGCACAACGGATCTAAGTCGTCCGTTCCTTGGATCAAAGGCTCACGATTTGTCTCCATTTTTCTCTTTAAATTAAAGCACTCATCAGATTTAATCATAGACGTTGGATCACAACAATCCAACGCCACCAAAATTACTTAATAAAATATTTAAACCTAAAATTATCAGAACTGTCGATCTTAAAGATCAACGACCATGATATTTTCCCCTAACCTTATCCCTAGAGATGGCCTCCCAAACCCTAACCCTAAAATCATTTCTCCCTTCACCCTGCTGCCCTCTTTCCCTAAAATCTCTCTTTTCTCTCATCCTTCTCTAGCCCATCAATCCCAAATCCTTGCAAATATTTGTGCAAGGTCACACAAATCAAACCCCAAACACTCAATCTGCTTCTCTACCCGCAAATCCCGCTGCTATTTTCCTCTTTCAATCATACGAATTGAACGCTCAATTCTGAAACCCTAAGCTCAAAACACCATTAATCTGATTTTCTCCTTGTTCTTTCAAATCAAACATACAGAACCACTCATCTTGTCCCTGGGCTATGAAGCTTGTTGTTTTCTTTCCATTTCAACGATGAAATTTCAAAAGCCTAAATTATAAAATCATAGACCAAAATGTGAAACTGGAAATCATCAAATAGGGGCATGCATGGAACGTCTGCAAAGGTTTCATCATGAATAACTCATTTACCAATGGTCAAACGCAGTGACCTTTGGGTTACATAGTTTATTCGATGGGTCTTCATCTTCAACAACCAACCTCTCATCACTCAGGTAAAATCCATCTCTGTTTCGCCTGATTTCACTCGATTTGCTTGCATCATCCAGTGGTCATCATTCTCCACTACCATCACTTAAACCTACTGAAACCCTAAGGTTCAGCGGTGACTATAAATAGGGGCCGTAAATGCTATCACCAACAAGACCTACCTAACCTAACAAGAATCAAAATCTTATATGAATCAACGATTTAGAAGCCTAGGTTTCTTTTCTGATTAATTTCTATTCTCTTCTATTTTCGAGTTCCTTCACTGCTCAAGAGTTTGAAACTTTGATTTTCATAAAGCTAAGTTAAAATCCTATTTGGTTTGCTGCTCAAAAGGAGGTCAGTACACCTCCATCATTTCTCTTTTAATTGCTTCATTTGAAAATCATGAGCATGCTATTGTGTTCATGTTAACTGCTTTGTTTATAATGTTTATTCAGCCTTTAATCCCTTATTTTTGTTCACTATGACATGTTAATGATCTATGATAGGCTGTTGTATTTGTCTAATGTTAACCAGACAGTTGTATGACTTTACTGACTTCATTTTCTGTATTAAACAACCTATGTGTTTAAGTTGTTTAACCTAGTGATTTCTCACATTTGTTTTGCTTAAAACCTCACACCTTGCTCTAATGTTTTGTTATGATCATCATGTTACATTTCAAGTTCTGTTAATATCTTGTTGCAACTTTCATAATCTTCAAGTTGCATTTTGAGTTTTGTTCCAACTAATGCTCTGTTATGACCTTGATGCAGTCTGATAGATTTGGACACTGCGAAAGGTGTGAGTGGTATTCAGGGGAGTTTCAGTGTGATCAAGCAATGTGGGAGAGTCTCAGGCCTATCAACTTCTCATTAGCACTATTGGGATTATTGGTCTTTCCGCAGAGAAGGTGTTGGATCAATATCAACTTAGTACCCGCCGTTCTGGCAACCTTCAAGCTACTTTGGTGCTGATGGTTCTAGCTAAGATGTTGAGGGCTTTGTCCGCATGTGCACGAGGGTATGATTTCTTTAAGGGTTATAACTTGCTGCTTCAGATCTGGGATACAGAACATTTCTTCCAGCGAGAGGCCACCATTGACTATTTTGTGGACATCACCAAGATGATCCACAGCCACAACGAGAGGATGAGACATTGGGTCTCCCCATATGGGTAAGAAGTGTGGAGGGAAATGCTGACCAATCTAAGTGGAGAATGAGTCAACTGGAAGCTATCATGGTTAGGTGGAAGAGCAATCTTAAGGACTCCTCAGAAATACTTCATTGAGCTGATTAGACTTGATGACATCCAACCATACTCACCCTTGCGGGTTCTCAGATAGATCGAGATGATTGATCGCGGCTAAACTCATACCACAATTAAGTAGCGAGGCGGTCGATGCAATAATAAACCCAACAAAGGTCGGGATCGAATCCACAGGGAGTTAGAATTTCAAGTTAATTTCAAGTTTTGGCTTCAATTTCACTTCCATAAACTTGATTGGTGTTCTACTTCTAACTTTACTCTAAAGATTGTAATAATTGAAACTAATGCAATATTTTTGTTTTTGTTTTTCAAATGTTTAAAGAGACTATGGTAGTGACTTCTACCGAGGTGGATATCTAACGGGTAGCAAAATCTAGGGCAAGCTTGATTAGTTGGGATTGTCATATAGCTATCACACCCGGGTACTCACTCTACACTTCTTAGTAGTTTGAGTTATTTTGCCCAATTTGGCTTTCTCAAGTCCAAATGGGTATTCATGCAAATCAAGTGATATTAGCTCAAGTTGGGTATTACTATCTCTAGGTTTAACCATTTAATTGGGGCTATCAATTTCTTGAGTTCATCCCAATTCCTTGTTAGCCTAGTTTTCCTAAACTTAGTCCCTCTTTCTCAAGTAGAGACTAAGTCATAAAGGCATGAATCAATGTTTGCAACTATTAATTCTTGAGTTCTAGCAAGAACTAGGCTAAATATCACTAACACATTCACGTTCAAGCCCTAAAATTAAATACCCATACTAAGGTTGGATCACAACCCTAGCTATGGGTTTAGCTGCTCATGGAAATAACAGAAATTAAAGATGAAATGAAAATAAAATCCATAATATTAATTTATGGAATGAAAATCTAATGTTAAGAAGTGAATCTAGTACAAAATTTTCGAAAACAGAAAAGTCAGTCGTCTCAGGTGCTCCTAAAAAACATAACATTCCCTAAAATGACAAAAAGTTCTATTTATACTAAGCTGAAAATATCTGACAAAAATGCCCCTACGGAGGTTGTGCGGGCGTGTAATTCTGAGTGCGGTTGTACTTTTTCTTTTGCGGCCGCATAATTCTGATGTGGTCCGCGTTCTTCTCTTTTGGATCTGGGTTGAGGCCCACAACAACCCTAGCTAATAATAAAAATCACAAATGGCTCAAAAAAACCACTCGATGATTGTTTTAGTCAACACAAGAGTCTAAAGGTCACAACTAGAGCTATTCTTTGCCAATCAACTTGTTTCTAACCATAAGGTCGAAGGTAAATGTGTTAATACCAAGTGAAGCCTGCTTGAGACACTTTTATTCATTACTACTATATAAACAAAAACATAAAGAAAACAGACTCAATCCCTTAAGAAGGTTGTCATGCCATCCATCGTTGGGAAGAGCCACCCGGTTCACACAACATCCACCTTTGGAAAGAACCGTGGCATTAAGAAAACCAAAGGCTTATTGTTCACATAAAACGTAAAAAGAATCTAACAACTTAAAAAGAAGCTACTAAAGTAAATAAGAAGCTATGCTACTAAGGAAAAACACAACGAAAGAAGTTATGAAGTAAACTATGGAAAGTAGACTGAATGTGTACAAAATGAAGAAAAGCGAATGCATACATAATGGAAATGAATATATACATACCAAAAGTGAAAATAAATATAAATAAAGATAAAGAAAAATAGTATAATGGTTATTACATACCAAATGTCATCAAATCAAAATGGACCACCCCCCAAATGAAAAATAGCATTGTCCTCAATGCTCATAACAAATAAGAACAAGGAAAAAGGGGTAGAGAGTAGAGAAAACTCCCTATGTGGTCTGTGTCTGTATCGGGTCCTCAACATGCATGGGCTCATCAGCACCCTCCGTATCCTCTAACTGGATCTCCACATCCTCTGACTGGGGGACTACGAGGTTGCTGAGCATCTGAATCAGCTCCTCAGCAGTGTGTGAAGTGGCAGCCGGCTCCTCAGACTGGCCGGCTGCTGCCTTTGATGCCTTGGGAACTGCTGCATGTGTTGTTGGGACTGTCTCCTCCTTGAGCAGTTCCAATGGAATATCACCAGCAGAAGCAATCTTCTCAACCTCATTGCTCAACTTCTCCACTGACTCCTTAGATGCCTGTTTCTTCTGCATCTTTTTCACTTGCTTCCCCAAATCCTTGATAATCCTCACATATTTATCAAGAGTCTCTCGGATCTTTTTCTATTCGTCCAGAATCTTTTTCTGGTTGTCCAGAATCTTCTTCAAAGAGTCCTCTACTGATGGAGGTACCGGAAGCTCTGTTGGGGCTGAAGATTGTGCTGCCACTGCACTGGATATGGCAGTCAGCTTTGTGGTAGCTGCCTATATCCAGTTGTTGAGACTGGATAGTGTCTCTGAAACCCGGAGTGCAGTCTGATGGTAGGTAAAAGATGTGGGCACTGACAGTGGCACTGAGAGGGATGGTCCGGAGAAAGGAGGAGGCATGGCAGCTGCTCCGGCAGAAGTACCGGCTGTTGTGGAGGGCTTGGCAACTGACCCGATGTCCACTACTCCTGGCTCTTCAGACTGGCCAGTAGAGGTAGTGGCTTTACCCTTGAATTTAGGGTTGTCTGCTTCTTGGAGTTTGTATTATGAGAAAGGCTTTTTAGCCTTCACCTCCACATCAAAATGTCTCGTCTCTACCCCTTGATCTTGGAAATACTCTATGAGGAAGTTGGGGTAGGGATACGATCTTTCTTCTTTCTGGACTACATTGGAGATGTTGTAGGACATCATGTTTCCTACATTAATAGGATATCCTGCTATGATGGAAGCTTGCCCGGTGGAGTGGAAGTGCATTCTCATGCTGGTACGGGTCAAGACGGCTGCACACGAATGTTTGCCATCCTTTTGCTTCAAAGTTAAGGGTGGATCTGATAATTTGAACTCCTGCTGTGAGCCATGCAGGTGTTGTCCCCAGAATAGCAAGTATGTCAGCTAGCCATGGGCGAACTGCATCACCCAAGGCTAGCTTCTCCAAGTATTGCCCTGCCTCGACCTCCTCAAACCCTACATATTTGTTCAGGGAGTGGCCATCAAACCGGATTTTCAAGTTCCGGACTTTGTCACCTTTGTACCCTTTTTGATGTGGGAAACATTGGCATAAAATTCCTTGATGAGGTATTCATTGGCATCTTGCAACCGGTTGGTGAACCATTTCCATCTTTTTCTCTTCGTAAATTGCTTTAGGACATTCAGATTGTGCTGACTTAGGTCTTTTGTTATGAATTATCGCTCAACACCTTCTCACTTACAAATCTATCATCCCACACTATCGGCTTCCTTGATCTAGCCAGGCCTCCCACAATTGTGTCACCCCTCTCCCGTCATCCGACCTCATGATCAGCATCTAAATTGATTAGGGTAGCTATTGTGGTAGGTGTTGTAGCAGGTGGGGAAGATGGCTCAGATGCCTGACTACCTCCCTCTGAGCCATCGGAAGAACTAGAGGAGGAGGTAGGTTCATTGACTAAACGGAGTCTATTGGGGAATTGTTGTGATTGTGCCCCCGGCTGTGGTTGTACAGAATCTCCCTCAGAAGTTTCCCGGGATGGGAGGTATTCACTGGTGTCTGAGGAGTCCGGAGGTGATCTACTGATAATAGTCTTTTTGCCCAAAACTTTCTGGACTGATAGTGGCATGTTAGGTTTTCCTCTACCCCGACCTCGGGAGGATTCTGCCCTACATTTGGAAGTATCACCTCGACCACGAGAACACACCATTGTCTGCAACACACAAGTAGTGAAAGTCAGTTAGAATTGGGGTTCAACATGTGTTATTGAATTATAGTTGAAAATAAAGGCACTGCTTCTCAGAACATGGCAGCGCGGATCGTACAAAACTGAGTGCAGTCGCGGACTGCCCATCGAGGACCGTACAAAAATGAGTGCCGTCGCATAATACCCATCGTGGACCACAGAAAATTGAGTGCGGTCGCAGATATCCTAGGTTCAGACTACTGGTTCTCTGAAGTTACCTCAGCGCGGACCGTATACTTTTGAGTGCGGCCGCGAAAACTCATCGTGGACCGCACAAAATTGAGTGCGGCCGCATAATCGATTTGTTGGGTCTCTGAAGTTTAATTGTGCGGACCACACAAAATTGAGTTCGGTCACAAAAACCAACCGCAGACCGCAAAAAACTGAGTGTGGCCGCACAAACTTAGCAATGATAAGTGCCTTCAACCTAGGGTGTCACAGACCGCACAATTTTGTATGCGGCCGCATACCCTAGCGAGGACCGCACAAAAATGAGTGCGGCCGCGAAATTCAAATTAGAGCGGCACTGAAGTACGATTAATACTAGGGTTTTCACTAATTAGGAATGATTTGTGGCAATTAAACAATAAAAGCTACTAACCCCAGCCCTCATTATGTATTCAAACACTACCCGCATGCTTCTAAGCAAGAATTAAGCATCAATTTGACATTTTTGGCATGAATCTAACCTTAGATAAGAAGAAAACTAAAACAAAGAGAAAAGAAATGAAAAAGATGAAATTAATTCAATCAAATCAACATACTAGTAATGAAATGTAGTAGGAAATCAACACTTGATGAATATGAGGTGAGATTGAAAATAAGAAAGAGTGCACTGTGCTTTAGTCTAGCTTGAGAGGTTAGAGTGTGTAAAGTGTTAATAGTCTCAAAAAGTCCTATTTATACTCTGACCATGTTGGCCCACCGACTTACCTGAGTGCAACCGCACAATTTTGGTACGGTCCGCACTCGTTACCTTTTCTAACTCAGCAGCTGATTCAGTGACACAGTCTGCATAAAAATGGTTGTGGCCGCGCAATCTGTGCGGTCCACAAAATTTTGATCACGGCCGTGAATCCTTAAGGGATTTTGTCAGGACAAACTTCAGAGAGTTGGCATTTTCCATCTTTCAGTTGTGCGACCGCACACATAATTGTGCAGCCGCGAAGGGCTTGTGCGGTCCGCATAATTCTGGCGCGGTCCGCACAATTTTACCACTTGGCTAATTTTTGTCTTGTCAATTTTTTGTACCGCACACCCAATTCCTGCATACACTTCACAACCAGTTAGTCCAAAACAATGCCTTATTTAACAAGAAAATCAAAAAGAAAGAAAAATACATGGGTTGCCTCCCAAGAAGCACCTGATTTAACGTCGCACCACGACGCATGTTACCATCATTAATTTGAAATGGAGCAATGCCACAACGTGGCCATCATCAACCTTACCAAGGTAGTGCTTCACCTGCTGCCCATTGACTCTAAATATCTCACCATTCTTATTATTCAAATCAAGAGCACCAAAAATAGTCACATGTACCACTTCAAAAGGACCACTCCACTTTGATTTAAGCTTTTCCGGAAACATCCGCAACCGAGAGTTGAATAAAAGAACAAGGTCACCTTCTTTGAATTCTTTGTTCTGGATATAGTTATCATATAGGTACTTCATCTTGTTCTTATACACGGACGAACTAGAGTAAGCATGGAACCAGAACTCATCAAGTTTATTCAAGTGCTCCACCCGAAGATTGGCAGCTACATCCCACTCAAGGTTCAATTACTACAACGCCCACATGGCCTTATGCTCTAATTCTACTGAAGGTGACATGCTTTCCCAAACACCAATCGATATGGAGACATACCAATTGGAGTCTTGTAAGTTGTTCTATAGGCCCAAAGAGAATCGTCAAGTCTCCTTGACCAATCAGTCTGATTTGCATTGGCAGTCTTGTATAGAATACTCTTGATCTCCCTGTTGGAAACTTTAACCTGTCCACTTGCTTGGGGGTGATAGGGGGTTGTCACCTTGTGAGTGACACCATACTTGGAGAGTAAAGTATCAAAGGCTTTATTGCAAAAATGTGAACCCCCATCACTAATGATGGCCCTTGTGGTGTCGAACCCTGTGAATATGTTTTTCTTCAAGAAAGCCACCATACTCCGTGCTTCATTTTTGTGCAAAGCCACAGCTTCAACCTATTTGGAAACGTAATCCATAGCAACAAGAATATAGGTTTTCCCACATGAGGTCACAAATGGACCTATAAAGTCGATGCCCCACACATCGAAAATATCAATCTCGATGATGGTGGTGAGAGGCATCTCATTTTTCTTGGAGATCCCACTGGCCATTTGGCAATCATCATAACGCTTAACGAGCTCGCTAGCGTCTTTGCACAAGGTAGGCCAATAGAATCCACTGCTAGGACCTTTGTAGCAGTTATCGCCCCACCATAGTGACCACCATAGGGCGAAGAATGGCAAGCTTCAAGAATACCCAATTGTTCTTCTTCTGGAACACATCTCCGGATAACACCATCAGTGCAAATTTTGAAGAGATATGGCTCATCCCAATAGTAGTCCAGGAAGTCTTGTTGGAGCTTCTTCCTTTGGTTTGAGGAGAACTCATGCGGAATAATGCCACTCACAAGATAGTTGGCCACATCGGCACACCATGGCATCCCAGTCATAGAAATGGAAAGGAGTTGTTGGTCAGGAAATGAATCATTGATCTCAAGGCCATCATGTGGCCTCCCCTCCTCCTCCGTTCGGTACAAGTGGTCTGCCACTTGATTCTCACTACCCTTTCGGTCTTGAATCTCTAGATCACACTCTTGCAATAGAAGCACCCACCACATCAACCTTGCCTTAGAGTTTTTCTTGCTCATCAAATAACGAAATGTTGCATGGTTGGTGTGAACAATCACCTTTGTACTCATTATGTAGGGGCAGAACTTCTACATAGCAAAGATAATGGCTAGGAGTTCTTTCTCAGCCACCGTATAGTTGACTTGGGCCTCGTTCATGGTCTTGCTAGCATAGTAGACCGAATGAAAGATCTTATTAATTTGTTGCCCCAATACCGCACCAACCGCAACGTTGCTTGCATCACACATGAGCTCAAATGGTCAGCTCCAATTTGGCGCGGTGATAATAGGAGTGGTAGTCAAGTTATACTTGAGTAGCTAAAATGCCTTCATACAATCTTCATTGAAAAAGAACTTGTCATCTTTCTCCAGGAGTTTGCACAAGGGGTTTACCACCTTAGAAAAGTCCTTGATGAATCGGCGGTAAAACCCCGCATGACCTAGAAAGCTTCTCACTCCCTTTACAGAAGTAGGGGAGGGATTTTGGATATCACTTCAATTTTTGCTTTATCAACCTCAATACCATTCTTGGAAATCATGTGACCGAGGACAATGCTCTACTTGACCATAAAGTGACACTTCTCCCAATTCAGCACCAAGTTAGTTTCTTCACAACGTGACAATACCTTATCCAGGTTATCCAAGCACTATTCAAAAGAATCCACCACGATAGAGAAATCATCCATAAAACCCTCGAGAAACTCCTCCACCATATCGGTGAAGATGGACATCATACACCGCTGAAAGATTGTCAGTGCATTGCATAACCCGAATGGCATCCGCGAGAATGCGAAAGTTCTATATGGACAAGTGAAGGTGGTCTTCTCTTGGTCTTTAGGTGCAATAAGAATCTGGTTATATCCGGAATATCCATCCAAGAAGCAATAATAAGCACATCCGGCTAACCTATTCAACATTTGATCAAGAATTGCAAGCGGAAAATGGTCTTTCCGCGTAACTTTGTTGAGATTTCTATAATCCATGCACACTCTCCACCCGGTGACAGTACTTGTGGGGATCAATTCATTTTTGTCATTTGTTATCACAGTCATGCCCCCTTTCTTTGGGACACATTGCACCGGCGAGGTCCACAAACTATTGAAAATGGGGTAAACTACCCCGGCATCCAACCACTTGATGATCTCTTTATTTACTACCTCTTGCATGGCCTCATTCAATCGTCTTTGATGTTCCATGGAGGGTTTGGCATCCTCCTCCAAAATGATTTTATGCATGCAAAAGGCGGGGCTTATACCCCGAATACCCGCCAATGTCCAACCTATTGCTTTCTTCCTCCTTTGAAGCACCGCAAGGGTGGCATCTACCTGCACGTTAGTTAAGCACGAGGAAAGAATAACAGGTAAAGTGGAACAAGGGCCTAGAAACTCATACCTGAGGTGTGAAGGCAAAGGCTTTAACTTCAGGGTGGGAGGCTCCTCGATTGAGGGCTTTGTTGGTGGAGTCTTCCGGTTTTCGAGATCCAAGGAAAGTTTTCGGGGCTTATAAGTATATGATCTCATTTCTTGAAAAGCATTAACACATTCTACAAAGCCTTCCTTCTCATCCTCATCATGATTCAACAACACAGTTTCCAAGGTATCTTCCATATTTATCACAGCACTTGTGTCATCAACAATTACTTCGGTCACAAGATCCATGAACGAACACACTTTGTTGCTATTTGGCTGCCTCATTGGTTTACAAACATGGAACACCGCCTTTTCATCGCCCACCCGTAAGGTGAGCTCTCCAGCTTCCACATCAACAAATCTTTCCCTGTATAAAGGAAAAATCTCCCCATAATGATTGGCACCTCGTAGTCAACCTCACAGTCAAGTATCACAAAATATGCAGGAAGGATGAACTTGTCGACCCTAACTAACACATCATCAATTATCCCTAATGGCCTTTTCATTGTCCGATCCACCATTTGCAACCTCATGGATGTAGGTCTTGGTTTCCCA